>NW_026882522.1:0-42584 GCF_032173495.1 Musca vetustissima
TAATTTAACAAATTCGCACAAATAAAGATAAGTACAAAATTATTATTTAAAAAATCAAGGCTTAAAGGTGTCACAAATATATCATTCAACAATTGCATTGCTTACGAAAATATTCTTTATATATCTTCAAGGAATCTATCAAATATATCCTTTGGTAGTCGTTAAGAAATATGTCCTTCCCTTGGTAGTCCCGAAAACTTCATAAAACTGTTTTTACCACACCTTAGGTAGTCCCTGAAAAAAATATTGTAGTCCTTAAATAAATATTCTTGTGTTTGTCTTTGAAAAAATACGGTTAAAAAATCCATGCTCATAGTGGAATTTAAAAAATTAAACGCCTGGACTTCAAAAAAAAAAAATCCTCACATAGAGACGGCTTTGGCAGTCCCTGAAAAAAATAATTCTTTACAATTTAATGGTATTTGAAAATATGTTCTATCAAAATCAACGCCTGTATTGGTTCTTAAACAAATATTTTTTAAAAAAACCACTCCACTGTTGGTCCTGGAAAAATATTCTTTAAAAAATATACGCCTCTGTTGGTCCTTCTTCTTTCTTGCAAACAACGTCTTTAAAAAATCCACGCCTTTATTGCTCCTTTAATAAATATTCTTTAAAAAATCCACTCCACTGTTGGTCATTGAAAAATATTATTTAAAATATCCCCGTCTAATTTGGCCTTTATTTCCAAACAATATCCCTGAAATGTTGTATAATTTTAAAAAATCCACGCCTTATGGTAAACCTTAAAAAATTCTTTAAAAAATCCAAGCATTTGATAGCCTCCCAAAAATATTTTTTGAAAAAACACGTCTTATTTTTCAGCAACTATCAACGCTGAAAAAAAATATTGTTTAACCACTGAGCGGAGCAATATAGTCGGACATGCCGATCATATTATACCCTAAATATCTACCACTAAGCTCTATGTTACTGCGATTCTATATCCCGAGTAAAGGGTAATATTTCGCGATATTTGGCTCCTCTTAACCGATAAGAGGTCAACAGCTTCTTTGCGGCAGTTTTTACGAATCATGTTTCCCAGAGTAAAAAAAAATACTCCATAATATTTAAATATTTTTTTTTATTTTACACACAAGAATTTTGGTTCATTTGATCCGCTAAACACTGATCGTTCATTGTCATGACAGCCATTCAAATTAGTTGGTCAGATCACCTTTCTCCGAGAAAATTTGTTATGATCGGCTTATAATTGTGGTGTCTAGTGCGACTAGAAAACCAGACATAAATAACGTTTTCGGTTCAGTTAATCCTCAAAATATTATCGAAAAACAAAGGCGTCCGTAACCAAATCGGAACTTTTTTAGCCATCAGAGCTACATTTCCGCCCCCTAGTATAGTAATGATAGTACTAAACAATATCGGAATAGGTAGATGCCTGTAAGTATTTACGTATAACTCCGACATCCGAATACAAATAATAAAATAAATGATATCAATTCAAAGGTAAACTATTTCCCACACTGATTATCATGAAAAGGGTCACGTTTCTTCATTGCTCCGTAACTGTGGCCTGTATAGTGTTTAAAATTATAATAGACAGACGGGCGGACACAGATGTCTAGATCTACTCATCTAGTCGATATATTACGATATTAATAGATGGGTCAAGGACCAATATTTGGCGGCGTTACACACTTTTGGAGCCGCACTAAGCTATAATAAAAAATTCTCGCCACTGTTGGTCCTTGAAAAATATTCTTTAAAAATCCGCCCCTTGTGGTTTTTTTTTAAATATGATTAAATGCTTTGAAAAATATTCGTTAAAAAATTCAAGCCTTTAACAGTCCTTCAAAAGTATTCTTCAAAGTGTCCACGCCTGTTACAGTCCCCAAAAATTTTCTTTAAAAATCCACGCCTATGTTATGATAGAATATATTTTTAATCCATTCCCATTTCAAAACTAAAACCTTTTTTTTCAAAATCAATAGAACAATTATGAAATCATTTATCAATCATAAATACTTCCTGTTTGTAGTAGGCCTAAAATGTAAATACAGGTAGTTGGCCTAACAATTATTTATACTATATTTGTTACGGGTAAATCGTTTAACCTCAAAATGACTTGCACAAATGCTGTAATAAATAAAATACAAAATCATGTTATATAATTGTTACAGATCAATATCAGATCGTTATAATAAATTTACATTTTGTGTTAACAAAACGATAATTATTTTTTTCGTTTAAATGAATAAACAATTGTAGCCCTTTTATTCATTTTGGAATTCATTCAAGGGGACTGAGTTTGAAAATGAAGGCCATCAAATTTTAATTGGGGAAAAAATTGGGGGGTTGGGGAAAAAAAATCCATTATCTTTTATATGAACTGTTGACTTTATTTAACATGTTTCGGAATGTCCGATTTGGACCGTTTTGTTGAATGATTTGTTGCCAATTTAAAGGCATTTCTCGATAATTTCTCTGATTTTATCAACATATTCGACGACCGGGCTACCTGTGCAAGGTGCACCGTTCCCACTTATTATAGGGACTTAAACAAAATATTTTTCTTGGTGACTATTTGCTGCAAACAGCATTAGCTTTACTCTCTTTGTATCTAATTTGCTAAGTTTTGTTTTTGTCATTCGCCATACTTTAATGAAAAACCACATTCCATTGAATTAAAAAAAGGGTCACTCGCCACAATTTGTTTAAACTTTTGGTTAAAGAATTTCCAAACAACATTTGCTTTTGAGAGTGACTTAAAAAATATTTAACCAAATTTTTATTCTAATAAGACAACGTTTACACACACAGCCGTCGATTAAATCCATTAAAAACAAGACCAAAACTTGAAACTTGCACATATCAGAGAATTAGCATTTTTAATTAGATATAATTGGTATAATTGCAAAAACAACTAAAAAATAAAGAAAACAAAAATTTGTGTTGGTGGTCGATGAGATACCCTACAGCAAAAATAATATTTGTTAGAGACTTTGGAAAACATTTTCAAAAAATCCTACTTTTTTAAAACAAACCCATTGAAATAGGCGTGGATTTTTTAAAGGAGATTTTTCTAAAGAACCAAAATAGGCATGGATTTTTTAACGGAGATTTGTCTAAGGACTAACAAAGGCGTGGCTTTCTTAAAGAAGATTTTTCTAAGGACTAACAAAGGAGTGGCTTTCTTAAAGAAGATTTTTCTAAGGATTAAAATAGGCGTGGTGAGTTTTCTAAGGACTAAAAGGCGTGGATTTTTTAAAGGAGATTTTTCTAAGGACTAATATAGGCGTGGATTTTTTAAAGAATATATTTCAAGGACTAATATAGGCGTGGATTTTTTAAAGAATATATTTCAAGGACTAATATAGGCGTGGATTTTTTAAAGAATATATTTCAAGGACTAATATAGGCGTGGATTTTTTAAAGAATATATTTCAAGGACTAATATAGGCGTGGATTTTTTAAAGGAAATTTTTCTAAGGACGAAAAAAGGCCTGGATTTTTTAAAGAAAATTTTTCGAAGGACTCAAATAGGATTAGCCAATAATTTTGATATAGAGAGCTACGGACATAGGGACTTAAGGTAGGGTATTTAGTTAACAAAAAAATTACCCATTACCACATTTTAATTGCATTTGCTACCAATTTTGTTCAAAATACAAAAAACCCACAACAACTTACAGCCTGTTTTTGTAAAATTCTAAACGAACGAATTCGAGTGACTTACGACCAAACCTTTGTTTATGTAAACAAATATTTTTTGATTCAAAACAAAAATAAATGACATATTTTTCAAAACCAAGGAGTTTGGTCGTAAGTCACTCGAATTCGTTCGTTTAGAATTTTACAAAAACAGGCTGTTAACGTCAACTAAATTGTGGTGTTCCCAAGGCTTTCGCAATGGACGATCACTGTGAACAGCTACTACAAAACTCACACAAATTAAAATAATACCAATTAGAAGCGACAAAACCAACTTGAGAGGTAACACAACATTTTAACATAAATTATAGCAAATGCTATCCGAACAAACACTCACAAATTGAAATTTTTGATATACTCACTCGGACAGTTGTATAATTTAATGAAACTTTTTGCAACAACAAAAAAGTGGACAGATATTGCAAAATACAAAAAAAAAAGACGAAATGTTCGACATTAATATTCAAGTTGATACCAAATTGGTCATAGTTAATCTTTTATTACAGATATAGGCAGTTTTTCGAGGCATTTGCAACATACATCAGTACGAAAAATTAAATTGATAAAATGACAAGCCGCAAAGAGGAGGGAATGGAAATTATCAGAACACTTAGAAAAGAAAGGCGTGGATTTTTTAAAGAATATTTGCTCAAGCAACAATACAAGGCGTGGATTTTTTATAGAATATTTTTTCAAGCTCCAATACAAGGCATGGATTTTTTAAAGAATATTTTTCACAGGACTACCAGAAGGCGTGGATTTTTTAAAGAATATTTTTCACAGGACTACCAGAAGGCGTGGATTTTTAAAGACTATTTTTCAAAGGACTACCAGAAGGCGTGGATTTTTTAAAGAATATTTTTCAAAGGAAGGCGTGGATTTTTTAAAGAATATTTTTCAAAGGACTACCAGAAGGCGTGGATTTTTTAAAGAATATTTTTCAAAGGACTACCAGAAGGCGTGGATTTTTTAAAGAATATTTTTCAAAGGACTACCAGAAGGCGTGGATTTTTTAAAGAATATTTTTCAAAGGACTAATAATGGCGTGGATTTGTTAAAGAATATTTTTCAAAGGACTACCAGAGGCGTGGATTTTTTAAAGAATATTTTTCAAAGGACTACCAGAGGCGTGAATTTTTTATAGAATATTTTTCAAAGGACTATCGGAGGCGTGGATTTTTTAAAGGACTTCCATACCACTAGGCGTGGATTTTTAAAGAATATTTTTCAAAGGACTACCAGAAGGCGTGAATTTTTTAAAGAATATTTGTCAAAGGACAACCAGAAGGCGTGGATTTTTTAAAGAACATTTTTCAAAGGACCAACAGCAAGGCGTGGATTTTTAAAGAATATTTTTCAAAGGACCAACAGCAAGGCGTGGATTTTTAAAGAATATTTTTCAAAGGACTACCCGAAGGCGTGGATTTTTTAAAGAATATTTTTCAAAGGACTACCCGAAGGCGTGGATTTTTTTATAGAATATTTTTCAAAGGACTACCAGAATGCGTGGATTTTTTAAAGAATATTTTTCAAAGGACTACCAGAAGGCGTGTATTTTTTAAAGAATATTTTTTAAAGGACTACCAGAAGGCGTGAATTTTTTAAAGAATATTTTTTAAAGGACTACCAGAAGGCGTGGATTTTTTAAAGAATATTTTTCAAAGGACTACCAGAAGGCGTGGATTTTTTAAAGAATATTTTTCAAAGGACTACCAGAAGGCGTGGATTTTTTAAAGGAATATTTTTCAAAGGACTATCCAAGGCGTGGATTTTTTAAAGGAATATTTTTCAAAGGACTATCCAAGGCGTGGATTTTTTTAAAGGAATATTTTTCAAAGGACTATCCAAGGCGTGGATTTCTTAAAGGAATATTTTTCAAAGGACTATCCAAGGCGTGGATTTCTTAAAGGAATATTTTTCAAAGGACTATCCAAGGCGTGGATTTTTTAAAGGAATATTTTTCAAAGGACTATCCAAGGCGTGGATTTTTTAAAGGAATATTTTTCAAAGGACTATCCAAGGCGTGGATTTTTTAAAGGAATATTTTTCAAAGGACTATCCAAGGCGTGGATTTTTTAAAGGAATATTTTTCAAAGGACTATCCAAGGCGTGGATTTTTTAAAGGAATATTTTTCAAAGGACTATCCAAGGCGTGGATTTTTTAAAGGAATATTTTTCAAAGGACTATCCAAGGCGTGGATTTTTTTAAAGGAATATTTTTCAAAGGACTATCCAAGGCGTGGATTTTTTAAAGGAATATGTTTCCAAGGACCATCAAACCACACAAGGCGTGGATTTTTTTAAAGGAATTTTTTTCAAAGGACTATCCAAGGCGTGGATTTTTTAAAGGAATATTTTTCAAAGGACTATCCAAGGCGTGGATTTTTTAAAGAATATTTTTCAAAGGACTACCAGAAGGCGTGGATTTTTTAAAGAATATTTTTCAAAGGACTATCCAAGGCGTGGATTTTTTAAAGGAATATTTTTCAAAGGACTATCCAAGGCGTGGATTTTTTAAAGGAATATTTTTCAAAGGACTATCCAAGGCGTGGATTTTTTAAAGGAATATTTTTCAAAGGACTATCCAAGGCGTGGATTTCTTAAAGGAATATTTTTCAAAGGACTATCCAAGGCGTGGATTTCTTAAAGGAATATTTTTCAAAGGACTATCCAAGGCGTGAATTTCTTAAAGGAATATTTTTCAAAGGACTATCCAATGCGTGGATTTCTTAAAGGAATATTTTTTTTTAGTTTTTAAGTCCCATCAAAGTTGTTCCCATACAACTACCCTACATCGTTGCCAAATATAACCATAACATAAAATTTATTTGTAAACTGTCAATTAACAATGACTAATATAATCTTTAAACAATAATTTATATTAATAAAACCCCAAAAAAATATTATTATTAAAAAAAATTATTAGATTAGTCGCAAAACCATAATTTCATGCCACCTACTGTGATTGGGGCTACTACCAGTTTCTCAACATCCATATTACCCTCGCTGTCAAGTGCGTTTTTTTGCTGCTGATGTTGTTGTTGCTGTTATTACAAACATTGAAATGCGTTTGTGTTTCAGGTTAACAAAACATAAAACATACATACTTCTAATAGCGGAGTGAGTTCCACCATAACTGCATGTCGCATGAATCTATGAGATAACAACGGACCAGGCAAACGGCCCAAGGAGCAAAAAACACAAACTTGAACAACAACACCAACTACTTAAAGTTTCAATAATTGTGTATGTTGTCATGTAACTTGTAACATTTCAGACACATTATGATGTTTCTTATGAATGTTGAAGCGGAATATCCCGCACAGCCCACAGCCACTGCCTCTGAAAAATCCAACAAAAATGATTAAAAACTTTATGATGGCGTTGTCGCCATCACCATTGCCGTCATATACGAGGCAACTACACGAACAACGATGACGACAACGGCAACGCCAGACGCCTGACGACGAAGGCGACTACGACTTTCCCCCATTTTTAGCAATGACAAACGCCATGAAATCTATCATTTTCCCACGATACCATAGAGTGTTCGATTAGTTCAAATATAAATCATATTGGGATTTTTCTCTGCAGTTTTTGTTGTTGTTGTTGTTGCTGCTGGTTGTTCCACAAAGTAAAAAAGGTGCGTAAAACGAGTAAAGTTGGGCTCAGAATCACAACAAAAACAACAGAGAGGCTAAAACATTTGAAAATAGTTGTATTAGCCATCATTATTATCATAGTTTTGTAAAATAATTGAGGCATTAACCCTTCAGAGTTGCAGGAGAAACATCGCTAAAAAATGTCTTTTAAAAATCCAAAAAATAGTCCTTTGTAAAATATTCCTTTAAAAAATCCATGCCTTGGATAGTCCTTTGTAAAATATTCCTTCAAAAAATCCATGCCTTGGATAGTCCTTTTGAAAAACATACCTTTAAAAAAATCCACGCCTCGGATAGTCCTTTGAAAAATATTCCTTTAAAAAAATCCACGCCTTGGTTAGTCCTTTGAAAAATATTCCTTTAAAAAAATCCACGCCTTGGTTAGTCCTTTGAAAAATATCCCTTTAAAAAAATCCACGCCTTGGTTAGTCCTTTGAAAAATATTCCTTAAAAAAAATCCAGCCTTGGATAATCCTTTGAAAAATATTCTTTACAAAATCCACGCCTTTGATAGTGCTTTGAAAAATATTCCTTTAAAAAAATCGACGCCTTGGATAGTCCTTTGAAAAATATTCCTTTAAAGAAATCCACGCCTTGGATAGTCCTTTGAAAAATATTCCTTTAAAGAAATCCACGCCTTGGATAGTCCTTTGAAAAATATTCCTTTAAAAAAATCCACGCCTTGGATAGTCCTTTGAAAAATATTCCTTTAAAAAAATCCACGCCTTGGATAGTCCTTTGAAAAATATTCCTTTAAAAAATCCACGCCTTGGATAGTCCTTTGAAAAATATTCCTTTGAAAAATCCACGCCTTGGATAGTCCTTTGAAAAATATTCCTTTAAAGAAATCCACGCCTTGGATAGTCCTTGGATAGTCCTTTGAAAAATATTCCTTTAAAGAAATCCACGCCTTGGATAGTCCTTGGATAGTCCTTTGAAAAATATTCCTTAAAAAATCCACGCCTTGGATAGTCCTTTGAAAAATATTCCTTAAAAAATCCACGCATTAGATAGTCCTTTGAAAAATATTCCTTTAAAAAATCCACGCCTTGGGTAGTCCTTTGAAAAATATTTTGTTTAAAATCCATGCCTTTGATAGTCATTTGAAAAATATTCCGGTTAAAAAATCCACGCCTTGGATAGTCCTTTGAAAAATATTCCTTTTAAGAAATCCACGCCTTGGATAGTCCTTTGAAAAATATTCCTTTTAAAATATCCACGCCTTGGATAGTCCTTTAAAAAATATTCCTTTTAAAAAATCCACGCCTTGGATAGTCCTTTAAAAAAATCCACGCCTTGAATAGTCCTTTGAAAAATATTCCTTTAAAAAAATCCACGCCTTAAATAGTTCTTTAAAAAACTCCATGCCTTGGATAGTCCTTTGAAAAATATTCCTTTAAAAAAATCCACGCCTTGGATAGTCCTTTAAAAAAATCCTTTGAAAAATATTCCGTTAAAAAAATCCACGCCTTGGATAGTCCTTTAAAAAAATCCTTTGAAAAATATTCCGTTAAAAAAATCCACGCCTTGGATAGTCCTTTGAAAAATATTCCTCAAAAAAATCCACGACTTGGATAGTCCTGTGAAAAATATTCCTTTGAAAAATCCACACCTTGGATAGTCCTATGAAAAATCCTCGTCTTAAAGTCTTTTGAAAAATATTTCGATTATAACCCATATGTCCCCTATAATCGTTCAGTGGGTTAATCATTAGCTAAATCTGATAGAAAAAAATCTGAACTTATGTAAAATTTTCTCAGGTTTTCCAATGCTGTTGACAGCGACACATCTTCATGCTGCCATCACACCATCGTCGTTATGACGATGATGATCCCAACTACTGTCATTATTTCGAATATGTAAAATGATCCTTATTTGGATGTGATGATGTTGTTGGTTATTAAATATGTTATTGGATTTGTTTAAAGAATTACATGCGAACACGAATATACATAGATAGGAGAATTTATGTGTGGGAAAGGGAGTACAGTTGTAAATACTCTGTGTATTTTTTTCTGGAAAAGCTACACCCAGTTTTTTTAAGATTATACAACATAAAAGAAGTCTGGGACCATGAGAAGAAAAAAACACATCGCCAGGAACCCGGAATTCCAATTTACCGTCATTTCATTTGATAAATTCATTTGTAATTTTCAAATTACAAAAAAAATATGTATATGACCTCCACGACCTGTATGCGGGGCTATGTCAAAACATGGACCGCAAATAAAAATCAATTCATGAATTCCAAATTTCAGCCACTTCGATAGGGATAATGTGATAAAAGTAGTAAAAATACCAACAAAATTGGGACCTTTACTTGGGTGCTATATGTAAAAAGAGCTACGTTATTACATTAGTGGAAATAATCAATTTAAACATTCTAAACGACCCTAATAGAAGACAAAAGACCCTAATAAGGGAGCTGTGTCGAAATATTGGTCTCAGTCGTATATTTTCTGAAAGTATATTTATCACCCTTCAAGATTAGGGAATGCCGGATTAAAGCGATTTCGGTTGAAAAACGCAGTTATAACCTTAATTCCGAATTTTTAGGCCAAATAATAATTTTTATTAGGCCAAATATTAAAAATATGTAAAATCTCATTTCATTAAAATAATCATGGCCAGACAGGCGGATATGCTATAATCGACTCAGAAAGTAATTCGATGTATATTCTCATAAGTTAACCTGAGGTTTTCTGACATGTAACATACAAATGCACAAAGATATAATACAGTGTGATATAGGGTATAAAAATATCTAGAACAAAATTACAACAAATTTGGTGGAAAAACGTGCCCAAACTCCCAAAAAATACGACCAATATGAATACTTTTTACAATTATTAAGCTCTATCTTAAACATTGTGAGCTGTATCGTGATTTCACCATTCAGATGGAAATACATAAATCGACATGGAGGTTTATTCTGAACAAGATTATATACTTTATGTGGTCCCGGGGTATATATGGATATGTTGCAAACGCTTATAATAACCTTTGAAAATATATTGCTTACAAATGCACCCTTCTGAAGAGTCCTTAAAAATGTTCTTTAAAAATCTACGACTCTTTTCATTCAGAAAAATAGTTCCACGATTTTGAAAGTCCCTGGGCAAAATATAATGCTTTGAATAGTCCTTAAAAATTATATTAAAAAATATGCTTTAAAAATCCACGCTTCTAATAGTTCCTCCAAAAAAATATTATATTTATTTAACACCTGTCGGAATGTCCGATTTGGGCCAAATATGCACCATCTCTCATAGAAGTCCTGCTCTCTATTTGCAAAAAGTCTAGTAGTCGATTTTCACAATCCTTCCTAGATACCAATTTTTTTTATCATTAAAGAAATTTTGCAGTGCAAGAAAAAGATAATAATCACTCGGTGCGAAGTCCAGACTGTATGGCGGATGCATTAAAACTTCCCAACCAAGCGAAGTTTCTAGCAAGTCACTGTAGATGCGCGTGGCCTAGCGTTGTCCTTGTGGAACACGACACTTCTCCTGTTGGCCAATTCTGGACGTTTCTAGTCAATTGCTATCTTCAAACGGTCCAGTTTTTGACAATGGAGATAAGAATTTAGTGTTTGGTCATATGGAAGCAACTCATAATAAATAATCCCCTTCCAGTCCCACCAAATGCATGGCAGAACCTTTCTGGCCGTTAGTCCTGCTTTGGCCACCGTTTGAGGTGCTTCACCGCTCTTTGACTACGATCGGGTTATCGTACGTGAACCATTTCTTATATCACCCGCCGTTTAAGAAATGGGTCTATCTCATTCTGTTTGGCCAAGATTTCGCAGATGGAAATTCGATTCATCCTATTTTTATACTCTTCACCACTCTGTGGTACAGGGTATTATGTCTGTGTGCATATGTTTGTAACAGGCAAAAGGAAACGAGATAGACACTTGGTTCCTTTTGAGAATATGCATAGAATCACTTTCTGAGTCGATTTATGCATTTCCGTCCGTCTGTCTGTTGATGTTAAATTGTAAACAAAGTACAGGTCGCATTTATAATACGAATTGGATGAAATTTGGCATAGGTCACTTATTTGGCCCAAGGACGAACCCTATTGAAATTGGGAAAAATCGGTTCAGATTTAGATATAGCTTTCATATTTATTTTCGTCAGATTTAATGTAAACGGTCCCTATATATTTTTCGATTTGCACGAAATTTGGTACAGCGTAATGAATTAGGTCCAGAATGATGTGTGCTAAGTTTCGTGAAAATCGGTTCAGATTTAGATATAGCTCCCATATACACTTTCGTAATGTAATGTGAATGATGCACCAAAGCATCCTTATTTCTTTTGATTTGAACGAAATTTGGCGTAGCCTACCGATTTATGTCTAAAATGATGCGTGTCAAGTTTCGTTTCGGCTCAGATTTAGAAGTAGCTATCATATATATTTTCGTCCGATTTTATGTAAATGGTGTATAAAAGTCCCTATATATCTTTCGAATTGCATGAAATTTGACATAAATTTGAATTGAGACTAGATGGATGCGTGTTAAGTTTCGTGAAAATCGGTTTGGATATAGATCCTATATCATTGTGATTATAAAAAAAAACATTTATATTTATTAAAAAAACATAAAACCACACATATGATACCTTTTGATATACTTCCTATTTTTTTACATATCAAAAATAAAATTTTTTTAAAAAAAAAGTTATATAAAAACTAATTTTATTTTCTTTCAATTCTTTCGTTACAGAATGAAACTTCCCGAAACTGTTACATGAAAATGAGTGAATGACTCAAGGAAACGCCAATGAATTGTAGAACACAGAAGTTGTCAACAATGTTTCATCGCCATCGCTACGCATTCTACCCAGAAAGAAGCTCGCGAACATACAACGCGAAAGAAATTATCAATTGAAATTCTAAATGGATAGACGAAGGCGGTAAAACTGCAACATGAGCTACTACTTGCAACTGCTATTACAACTGCATGTAAGAATCTTAAGTGGCAAGATGGAACTGCAACTACAACTGCAACGGTTGCTGCAACCAAAGGGAGAAGCAACAGTTGGGCGTTTTTTTGTCAATTCATCATCATCATCATTATTACAATTATCTTGATGATCATGCCAAACATTTTATATGGTCATAAGCAACACCATCAGAAGAACTTGTTGCTTGGGCATCGGTGTTTCGATGTTGTTGTTGTTAGTGTTGTAGCCAAAGATGTCCAGGCTGGGAAATAACATTGTAATTGTCCAACGGCAAATGAATGTCACCGCGAACAGGAAAATAAAAACTATTCGACGTGATATAATGCCATAAGGGTGGAGGAACCGAATGTCATTCATATGCACCTTATGGACCTTGAGATTATTTGTAAATATTTTAAATAAAATATTTTTTTATTTTTTCATATTATTGGACTTTTGTGGATTAAAACCATAATTTTTTATAGCTCCGGAACGTTTGGAAATTTAAATGCCAATCAATTGTCGTGGAAGAAGTGGTCAGTGTTAATGATCATTTGGGGAACGACAAATCCAGGTAATCGCAATGATTATTATCATCTATGCCATCACATGTCATTTAACAGTTTTTTGTGTTGCTCTCTCTCTGTTTTTCTTTAACAGATTAAATGCCTCTTTAAATATTCCTTATTTTACCTTTTAAGGCTGGCAAAGTGGTCTGATTTTCTTGCCTAGTTTCCTAGTCATTGGCCATGTATTGAATTGGATTTCAGCGGCAGGAGGGGATAATAGAGTGGGTCCCAACAAGCATGGACTTGTAATGATCTCTTCAGAAATGTGGAGTTTAAAAGAATATTTTTTTCAAGGAAAGCTAGAAGCGTGGATTATTAAAAAAATTATGTTTAGGGATTTTCAGAAGCGTTTTTTAATATTATTTGAAGGAATGGCTTAAAGGGCTAACAGAAGCGTAGATTTTTAAAAACAATTTTTTAAGGACTACCAAACGACTGGATTAAAAAAAAAATGTTTTCGAGGACTATCAGAATCCTGGATTTTTATACCCTCCACCATAGTATGGAGGGCATATTAATTTTGTCATTCCGTTTGTAACTCATCGAAATATTCATTTCCGCCCCAATAAAGTTTATATATTCTTGATCAGGGTGAAATTCTAAGACGATCTAGCCATGTCCGTCCGTCCGTCTGTTGTAATCACGCTATCTTCTGAAGGAATTGAGATAGGGTGCTGAAAATTTGCATAGGGTTGTCTTTTGTCTGCAGGCAGGTAAAGTTCGGATATATCGGTCCACGTTTAGGCATAGCTCCCATATAAGGGTACCCGCCAAATTTCGGTATTTTGGGTTCTTGAGCGCGTTTTTTAGCCGAATTCGCTGAAATTTGGTACATTGGGTTCTTATTGGGTACTAAATGTCTCCACAAAAAAGTATAAGTATAGGTCGACTTTTTCTGGTAGCCCCCATAAAACGGTATCTCCTAATTTTCAGTATTTTGGGGGTTTATTATTCCACCGAATTGGCTGTAACTTAGTATTTTGAGTTCTTAATAGGTACCAAATCTCTCCACAAAAAATTTTGAATATAGGTCAATTTTTTAGGATAGCTTCCATATAAGGTTATCCCCCAATTTTCGGTATTTTGGGGTTCTTGAGCGCGGTTTTCAACCGAATTCGCTGCAATTCGGTATTTTGTAGTCGTATATGGTAAGAAATCTCCCTACCAAAAATTATTAATATTCACCCCCTTTTTTGGGGTAGTCCCCATATAACCCCCTTTTTATATTAAAATAGCTATCTGATTTGTTCCGCGTTTTGGGTTTGGTTCTAAAGCCATGTTTTTTAATCATTTCACCTACGGAAGATAAAAATCTTGAACGTAAGGTTCGATAAAGAACTATACCAGAAGGAGTGGACCGATATTTCTCATCTTCGAACTTGAACTAAGTTTAGAACAAATAATAAGATGGGCAAAGTTTGGATGACTTCAAAATTTTCTGAAACGGATTTGGTCCAAAGAAACATGGGGTCTAGAACCAATATTTCGATGAATCAAATATTCACCGTGTTAACGAGTATACACCCTCATTAGCCAAAAGGCTGAGGGTATAATTGTCCATTAAAAATTTCTGAAATTTGTATTATGGTTTAGGTAATCGGTTTATAGACATGTCGGTATATGTCCACTTTTTGTATGTTCCCTATATTTTCATTTCAAGTACCTGTCAGTATATCTATGGTGGAGGGTATCCAAAGTTTGGCCCGGCCGAACTTAACGCCTTTTCACTTGTTTAAAAATATTTTTTTCAAGGACTAGCAGAAGCCATGGTTTTTTAAAATATTTTTTTGAAGATCGAAATTTCCCCATACAAAGGTCCCGCCTAATTTTTGGTATATGGATGTTCCTGATCTAGTTGTTTTAAGACCTCCTTGCTGTTTTTTCTAAAATCTCTGCCCCACCTTAAACCACCCATCCACCAATAAAAAACAAATACCCATTCAATTGCCATCGCCGAAGTTCCTTCACATCACACAACATTCAATATGCAATATGTGGTTCACGATGTCGTTGCTTTGTAACTTATTTGCCGCCTGTTTTATCGTCGTTGTTTGTTGATTGATCTTCGGTTATGCCATTTTGTTAAATAGTCATTTGAGGAGTTGCCAGGACTTTATATGGCATTTTAGCGACTGTGGAATCAAGTGTTCGACAAAAAAGATAGAAAGAAAAAACGCCGCCGCCAAAGGCATTGTGTAATGATTATTTTAATGATTACAACAACAACAACTGCTGCAGAAAGAAATGATGTTTTATGGTGAAAATTGTAGCAAACAAAAAAAAAAAAAAACGAAGCATAAATGTAGGTGAATGGAATCCCATTAGAGACAAAATGCAACAATCGATGATAACCCCAATTTCCAACAAAAGTTTGTGAAGAACATCAGGAGTTAAAAAAAGAATAATATGGACTAGAAATATAATTCATGAACTGATTGGAAAACTATATATCTAAGCAGTGAATTCTTTAAATGAAAGGCATACTGCAACATTAATAGAGTATACATTTATCAGAAGGATATCAATGTGATGTTTCTATAGACGACAAGAAATAGGACAATATTCCACCTAAGGTGATCTTGAATGGATTTGAAAATATATGGCTAGAATGTAATCTCCACAGACCATCAAAAGAGATAGTCTATAGTCGAACTTCTAATAGGCAAACTGTAATTTATATAGGCGGCCAGGTATATTTTTGAAGGACTCTTCAGAAGCGTAGATTTAAAAAAAAATCAGAAGTAAGGAAGTTTAAAGAATAATTTTTTAAAGGAGTAACAGAATCGGATTTTTTTAAGGAATTTTTGAATTGGATTGGATTTTAAGATTTTTTAAGAGCTATTTCAAAAATAATTATTTGAACGATTATTAGAGGCCTAGGTTTAAATACAAAAAGGTTTTTTAAAGACGAGGATATATTTTAATAACTCTATTCAAGAACTATTAAAAGCATGGATTTTTTAAATAAATTTTTAAGAATATTTTTCAAACAATTTTTAAAGGAGGATTTTTAAAATAATTTTTTTTGAAGATCTATTACACAAATAACTTTTTATGGACTAAGAAATATCAGAGGTTTGGATACTTTAAATAATATGGAATATTTTTAGGTGGACTATAAAAAGCGTGGATTTTTAAATAATATTTTTTCAAGGACTTTTAAAACGATAAACAATAATTTTTAAAGCCTTTTTAAACGACGATTTTAGAAGAATATTTTTTAAGGGTTATTAAAAAAAATTATTTTTAAGTGCAACCAGAGACGTGGATTTTTATATAATTTTTTCAATGTATATTGGAAGTGCGGATTTTTTTATTTAAAATTAGAGTCGTGGATTAAGAACTATTTAAGGGAACCCCCCCCCATTCTCGATTTTATTTTTTCAAGATTTTCAATGGGCTGGTAAATCAAAACCCATGCTTGTTAAGGTTTGTAACTTAACACATATATACTTGAAGATTTAAATTAGAAGAAAAATAATTTACAAAAAAATTTTGTTATTGTTTTGTTGTTGTTTTTTTGTAATTAAAGAAAAGTCCTTATTTTTGATGGCGGGCATGATAACTCCTCACTGGAACATCGGAATCCGAAAATTCCAACGGTGTTAGAAAGAGTACATGTCTGGCTCTCGTATGAACTAGGATTATAGACTTCGCTCTAAAATTAACAAAATGGTGGACCTTTGAAAAAATATTTTTGAAAAATCGCTGATTTTTTACCAAAAACCAAGTTAAAAAATAAGGAAGATCTTCACCGATTGGCTTTATCCTAGTTCATACGAGAGCTATACACTCCCAGAGAAACGTTGCAAAATTTGGAACCGATTGGATTATTAGTTTTTGAGTTAGCGTGCCCGCCATTCGCAAAAAAATGTTTAGAGAAAAACGCGTTTAAAGTTTGAGAAGCCCTTCAGCCGTCACTTGATGCTGACACAATAAATCGGATATATCTTAAACAGTTCTTGAGATTTTCAATTGAAATTTTGTAGAGACATTCTTTAATCAGTGTAGATTCGAATTATATCAACAAAAATTTTGACCCCGAGAATGGGGGGGGTCCCCTTAAAGGCTTTTTAAACGAGGAGTATACAAGAACATTTTTGAATCAAGGTCTATAGAAAGGGCCAAAGGGGGACATTTTGTTAACGTCACAGGCTCTGAAGGCAATAATACAAAATGAAAGTTCATATAATAGATAAGAAGAGATATACAGATTACATTCCATCAAAAAGATACATCTTTAGTCCACAAGACAGATGTTTATGTAGAAGAAGGGTCCAGCATGGTAAATCTACAAACGAACGGAAGTTTGTGAAAGAAATGTCTATAAGGGTTAGAGTTAAGTATCCGTTATCTACCATAATAAAGACTATTACGAGTCATAGAAAAATCTACAGCAGGACGACATAAAAGATAATCAGCAAATCATCTCTATAGACGTTTCTAAGGTCGACCATAAAAAAAAATTAGAGACACCAAAAGGGAGCCTAAATTCTAAATACTTCTCATAATTCTAAAATGTTTGACATTAAAAATGCCAAATACTCCCCAATATTTGGTAATTTGGGGCTTTTGGACACCTCTTTCAAAAGTTATGGCACTAGTTTCATATTGGGAATTCTCGTCAGAAAATCTCCCTACCAAAAATGGTATCAATATTGGCTCAGGGTCCGAGGTAATACCCATATAACAGTACCCCTCCCAATATTCGGTATCTTGAAGCTTTTGGTCACGTTTATCTACCTAATCAGCTGTAATTTGATATTTTTGGGGATTCAGTAGGTAGAAAATTTTCCTATTAAAAATTAAAATTGTTATAATGCTACATCCCAAACTTTGGAGAGTTGAGGCACGTTTTTTTTATTCTCATTGAGTGGAAAATCTATGTACCAAAAATTATCAATACTAGGTTAATATTTTGGTATATCTCCCGTAAACCAGTACCCACCTATTTTCGGCATTTTGAAGGCTATGGCAGCATTTTCTCACCGATGGGCTGTAATTTAGCATAAAGGGTTCTGGAAGGCTGACATACATATATACATGAAATAATCAATATAGGTCCATGTGTTGAAAGAGCCCCTACCTTCTTCTATTGCATTTTATATAGTATTGATATAGCCCCTACATAAAGGTCCCCCACCATTTTTATACCCTCCACCATAAGGTGGAGCGTATAGTAAATTTATTATTCCGTGAAGTATTCACCGGAGACTAAGTATATTCTTGAACAGAATAAAATTATATGTCTGTTGAAATTACTATAGAGATCGCAATATTTAAGAAATTCCGAAATTTTGCTTATACATTCCTATTACTTCATGTTTTGGTGTAGCCCGCATATAACCACCCAATATACGGTATTTCAGGGATTTTGGATAAGTTTATTCGACCGGTTTATAGGTTTATTCGATCATTGGCTGTAATTTAATATTTTGAGTTATCATTGTATAGCACATCTCCGTGCCAAAAATTATTAATATTGACCCAAGTTTCAGGGTAGCCCCTTATATACTTGTACCGCAACATCTCAGTACTAAAAATGAATAAAATTGACCCATGTCGGTATGTTGGGAATTTTGGTCACGTTTTTAACCGAATTGGTTGTAATTTGTATTATCATTGGTTGTAAAATACCCAAATTGGCTCTCAAATAAAACGCTAGCCCCACTATTTGGTAATTGTATTTTTCTCACGCCATTTATTGGTGTATTCAAGGTCCTATCATAACATGCGTTTTATCATAGAAGCCTTCATTAATTCTATATATTTTGAATGTCACCCACATTTCGGCCGGTCCGAAATATTTAGCGGGTGAAATACACCAAGACTTTTGTGTGAAGAATGGTAAAACTATATTTTTAATCTGAAGGACATAGACCGGAGAAAAATACCTTTATATTGATACCAATAATATAGTTGAGTTATACCGAAATATTTGCAGGGGTCTAACTATACTGAAATATTGCTCTGCAATTTTATAATAAATTTAACGAATTTTTGATATATTTTCTTTTCAGAAACAGTCGGAAAAATGATGAAACAATATGTGTATAATTACAGCATATTTTCAAAAATTGTTTTAAATAAATATTAAATATTTTAAATAAATTTCATTTGCTATACAATAAAAACCCAAACATTTTAAAAAAAAAAAAAAAAAAAACGGTGGGTATGGAAAATCCACCATTTTTTATTTAACGTAAATCCCAACAAAATCTATAGAATGACTTCTCTACACAACAATCGTGTATGGGCTTATCAAATTCCACATTTCTGGAATACTAATTAGCATATGAACGGTAAGTACAACAAAACATGGCCTGCCTACCTCTACAAACGTCGGAATGAAATAGAAAATATCAATCAGATACTACCACGACTACTCTTTCCACCTATACAAGAAAAATACCCATTGACTTAAGATTAATCTAAGCTTAAACGAATATTAGTGATACTCACACACACTCACATGTAAGTATTAAAAGTACAAGAAAGAAAAAAATAAAAACAACAATAAAATATTGATAAAATGTACTTGTAAAACAACAAAGCGAATAACCAACTAAGATTTTTTTCTTTTCAAAACTAAGGCGGAGCCTCAGTTTGGTTTTTAGCTTGTAGTTATTTATTCAAGCATTTCAAGCATCTGTGAATACTAAAGACGAACGAGCAGACAACCGACCATCAACATCATTGAAGACAGATACATCGAAGCAATACACCAGCAGGCAGACGGACAGACAGCTTAACAAATACTAACTCTACCTACTTTTTGATTAGTAAGCGTATAAAGACGAAGAAGAAGTACAACAGCAACAAATATCGTGGTATATTTTGCAAAATCGGTCGATTACACCATTTCTCATATTTTCAATGATGAGTACCCTAAAATTATGCCCTACGCAATTAAGTTTGTGAGGGTATTTAAAGCTCGTGTGCATCTAGGCCCGGTTATGGCCAAATACCATAAATGGTCTAAACATTATAGAAACAACGATCATGACCCGAATATCATGAACTGTTAGAAGGCACAAATGGATCTAGAATTTGTGTGTTAAATATATGTTTTCATGATAAGGCTGCTTACTCCGAAAGTCATAGGTCGGAGAAGTTCCCCCACAAATGGTCACCATTTTCAATATTTATAAATCCAATATCAATATAATTCATCCAATACTATGAATCGTAAATATTATATATTTTATTTATCTCTCCTAATAGAAATGGTGTAACAGTGCATTTTCATCAACTTATGCACATATAAATCCAAAAAGCAATACTTTTGGCAAAAAAAAAAAAACACCACAGCCTTCGACAGAAAAACAAATAACAAAATCATGTTAATGGAATACATGTGTAGCTGCCACATACATGTCTGTATGAATGCCTGTCCGTCCATCTATCTGTTCAACCAACTATCCACCCAATCAACCCAACCAATGTTTTGCGATTTTTTTTTCTTTCAGACCAAACAACAACCATAGATATTTTCTTAATGCAACATTTTACGAATGCCATGGATGCTGCGGAGTAGTTGTTTCTTCTCTTTTGCCTTACATCTGCATATCATTAAAATACAACTTGTTTTTGTTGGATTTTTTTTATTTGCTACTATAGCTTGTGTATGGCAGTTGGGTTCATTATACAGAGACAGCATCTGTGAGCGAGCAAACAAGTCTTAAAAAAAGAAAACCAAACCAATGGCCCGTCCGCATTAACATACTACATATTTATGAAAGTTAACATGGAGTTTTGATGTTAAGTGAAACCATAGAGAAAATACACATGTTTGTAGACAATTTCATAAAGACAAAAAAAAACCAGTAAGGAAAGTAGTAAAGTCGGACGGGGCCGACTATATGATACCCTTCACCACTATGGGTATATTAAGCAGGACCATAACATAAAATTGGATGAAAAAAATGTGATATTTATCTAAATGTGAATCTACCTAGATCTATCCAAATATTGAGCGATTTCAAACAAACTTGTCACAGGTTAGGTTATACAACTTTCAGAACGTTTTATTCCAATTGGTTCCTTAGTACGTCAATTACTTAAAATCAATCTATAATAAAAGGGAGCTATACCTAAATCTGGACCGATTTTCACGAAACTTGGCAGACATCATTCTAGGCTCAATTAAGTACGTTATGCCAAATTTCGTGCAAATCGAAGGATATATAGGGACTTTGGTGCACCATTTACATGAAATCGGACGAAACTATATATGGGAGCTATATCTAAATCAGGTCCTATTTTCACGAAACTTGGCAGACATCATTCTAGACTCAATTCAGTACGTTATGCCAAAATTCGTGCAAATCGGAAGATATTTAGCGACTTTGGTGGACCATTTACATCAAATCGGACGAAACTATATATGGGAGCTATATCTAAATCTGGACCGATTTTCTCCAAACTTGGCAGACATCCCTCTAGGCTTAATTCAGTACGTTATGCCAAATTTCGTGCAAATCAGAAGATATATAGGGACTTTGGGCACTATTTACATGAAATCGGACGAAACTATATATGGGAGCTATATCTAAATCTGGACCGATTTTCACGAAACTTGGCAGACATCATTCTAGACCTAAATGATTAGGCTGTACCAAATTTCGTGCAAATCGAAAGATATATAGGGACTTTGGGGCACCATTTACATGAAATCGGACGAAACTATATATGGGAGCTATATCTAAATCTGGACCGATTTTCTCCAAACTTGGCATACATCACTCAAGGCTTAATTCAGCACGTTATACCAAATTTCGTGCAAATCAAAAGATATATAGGGACTTTGGGGCACCATTTACATGAAATCGGACGAAACTATATATGGGAGCTATATCTAAATCTGGACCGATTTTCACGAAACTTGGCAGACATCATTCTAGACCTAAATGATTAGGCTGTACCAAATTTCGTGCAAATCGAAAGATATATAGGGACTTTGGGGCACCATTTACATGAAATCGGACGAAACTATATATGGGAGCTATATCTAAATCTGGACCGATTTTCTCCAAACTTGGCATACATCACTCTAGGCTTAATTCAGCACGTTATACCAAATTTCGTGCAAATCAAAAGATATATAGGGACTTTGGGGCACCATTTACATAAAATCGGACGAAACTATATATGGGAGCTATATCTAAATCTGGACCGATTTTCACGAAACTTGGCAGACATCATTCTAGACCTAAATGATTAGGCTGTACCAAATTTCGTGCAAATCGAAAGATATATAGGGACCGTTTACATTAAATCGGTTAAATATATATATGGGAGCTATATCTAAATCTGAACCGATTTTTCCCAACTTCAATAGGGTTCGTCCTTGGGCCGAATAAGTGACCTGTGCCAAATTTCATCCAATTCGGATCATAAATGCGACCTGTACTTTGTTTACAATTTAACATGGACAGACAGACGGACAGACGGACAGACGGACAGACGGACGGACGGACGGACGGACATGCATAAATCGACTCAGAAAGTGATTCTATGCATATTCTCAAAAGGAACCATGTGTCTATCTCGTTTCCTTTTGCCTGTTACAAACATATGCACAAAGACATAATACCCTGTACCACAGTGTGGTGAAGGGTATAAAAAAAAACAATAATGGCTACCACCAAAAGCGAAGTTTGAAAACGTCTTGTGGTTGGCTGTGATAGAGGGGGTTTTAAACTTTTTTTATAAAGGGAAATAATAATTTATCCCTTTATGGGAACTGATTTTATCCAATAGAAATTCCCTACAAAAGTAGCACTTTATAATACTTTTTTATTGTTTTTTAAGTGTGGAGGTGTTTTTGTTTAACGCCAGAGTCAAACAATGTTTTTCTTATATCAAGTTTTCTGATCCAGGCTATGGCGCCTTATAATTACAAAATTAATTAATCAAGTGTTGGGTGAAAGTTACTATTGCCCTTTGAAGGTCTGCTGATCGTATCAGAAGAACATTTTTTCAAGAGCTTAATTTAAAAATTAACTTAGTACTTATTTTTTTAATTCTCTAATTACAACAATTTTTGAAGAACAACAGATATATGTGTTGTTATTAACATTTTGTGGGGAAAGTTTTATCAACTGTCCTTCTTATATAGGTCCAAACCGACTTAAACTTAAAAAAAAAAATTAAAATCCACATTGGTCTTAGAAAAAAAAACCAGTAAGGAAAGCAGTAAAGTCGGGCTGGGCCGACTATAGGATACCCTTCACCACTTTGGGTATATTGTACATATGTATCCCCTCCAAGGAACATACGCAAGTATTTCTGCAACCTATGATAACTTTAATTTCATTCGGGCAGATTTAAAGTCGACTTCGTACCATGGGACAAATTTATGAACAACTAGCAAAATTAATACATGCTATTCTCTCGCCGCACTGTTAAAATTTTAATTTCATTTAGACATCCATTCAAAATACATATGGAAGCTATGACAGCATCTACATCAATTTCAACATAACGCAAAAAAAACGCAAAAAATCGTGTTAATCGGACAAACATTAGAAGGTTGGTGCACCATTTATGTAAAATCGGACGAATATATATGAATATGTGGCAGCGATATCGAAACCAGAACCAATTTTTTCCGAAACTTAGCACACATCATTCAAGACTTAATTCAGTACGCTGTGCGAAATTTCATGCAAATCGAAAGGTATATAGGAACTTTGGTGCACCATTTACATAGAATCGGAAAAAAACTATATATGGGAGCTATATCTAAATCTGAACCGATTTTCACGAAACATAGCACACCTAATTTATTACTCTCTGCCAAATTTCATGCAAATCGACAGATATACAGAGACTTTAAAAAGGACGAAACTATATATGGGAGCTATATCTAAATCTGAACCGATTTACTCGAAACTTGGCACACATCATTCTGGACCTAATGCAGTACTCTATGCCAAATTTCATGCAAATCGAAAGGTATATAGGAACTTTGGTGCACCATTTACATAGAATCGGAAAAAAACTATATATGGGAGCTATATCTAAATCTGAACCGATTTTCTCGAGACTTGGCACACATCATTCTGGACCTAATTCAGTACTCTATGCCAAATTTCGTGCAAATCGAATGATATATAGGGACTTTGGTGTACCATTTACCTTAAAAAGGACGAAACTATATATGGGAGCTATATCTAAATTTGAACCGATTTTCTCGAAACTTGGCACACATCATTCTAGACCTAATTCAGTACGCTGTGCCATTTCATGCAAATCGAAGGATATAGAAGGACTTTGGTGCCCCATTTACCTTAAATCAGACAAACCTACATACGCTGTGCCAAATTTCATGCAAATGGAAAGGTATATAGGAACTTTGGTGCACCATTTAAATAGAATCGGAAAAAAAACTATATATGGGAGCTATATCTAAATCTGAACCGATTTTCTCGAAACTTGGCACACATCATTCTGGACATAATTCAGTACTCTATCCCAAATTTCGTGCAAATCGAATGATATATAGGGACTTTGGTGTACCATTTACCTTAAAAAGGACGAAACTATATATGGGAGCTATATCTAAATCTGAACCGATTTTCTCGAAACTTGGCACACATCATTCTGGACCTAATGCAGTACTCTATGCCAAATTTCATACAAATCGAAGGATATAGAAGGACTTTGCTGCCCCATTTACCTTAAATCGGACAAACCTATATATGGGAGCTATATCTTAATCTGAACGGATTTTCTCGAAACTTGGCACACATCGTTCTGCAAATCGTTCATTTACCTTAAATCGGACGAAAATATATATGGGAGCTATATCTAAATCTGAACCGATTTTTATGAAATTTTACACACATCATTCTAGACCTAATTCATTACGCTGTGCCAAATTTCGTGCAAATCGAAAGATATATAGGGACCGTTTACATTAAATCGGACGAAAATATATATGGGAGCTATATCTAAATCTGAACCAATTTTTCCCAATTTCAATAGGGTACTTGGGCCAAATAGGTGACTTGTGCGAAATTTCATCCAAATCGGATCATAAATGCGACCTGTACTTTGTTTACAATTTAACATCTACAGACGGACAGACGGACGGACGGACATGCATAAATCGACTCAGAGAGTGATTCTATGAATATTCTCAAAAGGTACCATGTGTTTATCTCGTTTCCTTTTGCATGTTACAAACATATGCACAAAGCCATAATACACTGTACCACAGTGTGGTGAAGGGTATAAAAAAAATAAAAAAGTCCACACTTACGAGTGCTACTATTCCCTATACTAAACTATGTTTCTGGCCTAATAAAACAATTCGAATATTTATCATAAAAAGTGTTTTTCAGATTTATATACTTTTTAAGCGCCCATACAAATTGCCGAAGCTCTTCTTCCAATTTGACTGAGACATCTCCAAAACATGAGTTTAAGAGATCTGCATCTTCTGGACACCAAAATCGTTGACCACATATTTTTTGAGTTTTTGTTTTTTATGCCTTTTTAGGGCGAAGATCATTCATGTAAATGTTTTTTATTAATTTCTCTTTCGAGATGAGCTACATGATCGGAGTTGCAATGAAAAGGAAAGCCAGAGAGATACTACATTCCCACCACTATGCGACGACGTTTTTTCATTTGCAGTATTCAACGAGTCACGAGCTACGGTGAGGTGTTCATGCAATATCGACTATATGCTGGTGGAAGAAATGGTCAAAGATGCCTCTCATGGTGTCACATGACATTTTTGCATCATTAGTTCAAACATGTCATCTATGTTTTTTAGAAGACCTTAGTCCGCGCAGAGGCCACAATTAATGCATTAAATCGTGTTTTAATGCATTAAGCAAGGGCTGAAATTTATCATTTGGAACATCTACATATATTCGATATTTTGAGGTCTTATCCACATTTTTCACCAAAGTTCACTATTTCGACATTGGACTATGTTCTGAAATAGTGTTCATTTCCATTTTCAGATTTATTGAAGGTTTATTAATCGTACACTCCATTAGCATCATATGAAATTTACAAATATTGATACTTTGTGGAGAACTATCAGATGCTTTTGACATTGGAAAACAAATTAAAAAATTTTGAATATTTTTAAAAAGTACACGCCTAGCAATGGAAACATGATTTGAACAAATACACGATTTTATTAGAAACATATTTCAACGCTTATGGACCTTAGAAAAATATTTTTATAAAAATTCCTGCTTAATTATATCCCTTAGAGCGATATTTAAATGGACCTTAGAAAAATATTTTAAAAAATCAACGCCTATAGAAAGACTTATAGATATATTTCAGAAAATATGATTTTTCTAAAAATATCTAAATAACTATCGTTGGACCTTAGAAAATATTTTTTAAAATCCTCTCTTAAAGATAAACCTTGGAAAAATATTTAAAAAAATAGAGTTACTAATATACATTAGACCTTAAAATATTTTTGAAAAATCAACTCATATCTAAATACCGTAGAAACAAAATTACTTACTTTCTTAGCTGGCTTGTTACAGAACGGATGTTCTATAAGCCGAGCTTAAAAAAGATTTCCAAGCGCGTCGGTCTTGTGCGCATCTCCTCCAATTTGAAAGACCACGTTCCAAGATGTTGTTTTCTACTTGGCCTTTCCATCTGATTCGTGGCCTTCCCCTTCTACGGGAACCATCAGCTGGGACATTCTCATTCATTCGCACAACATGGCCTAACCATCGTAGTCGCTGCAGCTCAATACGACTATGACAATGTCCGAGTATAAATTGTAAAGCCCGTGGTTCATTCAATGCCGATATTCACCGTCGACGCAGATCGGGTGTTCTTTCAAACACCCAAGAGATGCTTCATCTGCTTGCGCAAGTACCAATGCTGCAGATCCATATAACAGCACGGGTAGTATCAGCGTCTTGCAAAGTGTGAGATTGGTCTGGCAGGAGGTGGCCTTGTTTCTAAACTGCTTACTTAGACCATAGTAGCATCTGTTGGCCATCACAATCCTTCTCCGAATTTCAAAACGGATGTCATTCGTTTTATTTATGGCGGTACCAAGGTATATAAAATCTTTAACAACCTCGAAGCTGTAGTTCTCAAGTTCCACAGTTGGCCAGAGTCTACTGGACGTCTTGCGCGTTGATACCATCAGTTTGGTCTTTTCGCCGTTTACTGCCAGACCCACTTTGGCAGAATCCTTCTCAATTTGTTCAAAGGTGGCTGTAACCGCTCGCAATGTTCGACCCATTATATCGATGTCATCGGCGTAGGCGAGTAACTGATGTTGTTTGGTGTTCAGAGTGCCATTTCTGTTCATCTTTGCATCTCGTATGACCTTTTCCAGCAGGATTTCAAAAAGATCACACGACAAACTATCACCTTGTCCGAATCCTCGTTCGGTATTGAAGGGCTCCGATAGGTCCTTTCCGACTTTAACTGCTGACCTTGTGCCACTTAAAATTATCCTGCATAGCCGTATTAATTTTGCAGGAATGCCGAACGCAGACATGATTTAAAACACCTTTAAACGTATAGGGCTGTCGAATGCGGCTTTATAGTCGACGAATAGGTTGTATGTGTCGATTTGTTTTTCGTGGGCCTTTTCCAGGATTTGGCGCAGAGTGAAAATCTGGTCAATGGTAGATTTGCCAGGTCTGAAGACGCATTGGTATGGTTCAATAATGTCATTGACCATTGGTTTTAGTCGTTCACACAGCACACTGGATAGCACTTTATATGCGATGGGAAGGAGGCACATTCCTCCATAGTTGACACATATCGTCTTGTCTCCTTTTTTGTGCACGGGACACAGGATGCTGAGGTTCCAAGCATTGGTCATGCGTTCCTCTAGCCAAATTGTACTAATCAGCTGGTGCATGCTCCTTACCAGCATCTGACCACCAGTCTTGAATAGTTCGGCTTGTAACCCATCGGCACCTGCTGCTTCATTATTCTTCAGCCTATTGATTGCTATTCTAACCTCATTTTGGCTAGGTGGTATACACTCTATACCATCATCTCTTACTGGTTCTGGGGTATCCTCTTCACCGCTACTATTTGATACCAGAAGTTTTTCAAAATGCTCCTTCCAGATCCTCAGAACGCTTTCTGAATCTCTCACCAGGTTTCCTTCTTCATCTCTACAGGAGGATTTGCCTGCACCAATGAGGAGAAACGTATTTTTCTGAAAATACGTTTCTCCCCTATCCTTTTCTCCCTATAGTTCTCCATCGCATTACGTGTTGCTACTGTCCGCAGGGTTGCAGTATACGCTGCGTTTTTCATATCAGTAGCATTACGACACTCCTGATCGTACCACGGATTTCTTGATGGTGGTCTTTGGTACCCAAGTGTTGCTTTTGGGCAATTATCTGCCATTGTGCTTCTATATTATTATCGAGACAAGGGGTGCTTTCGTCAAGCAGTTATGTAGGTAAGTTGAGCGGAGTAGGCTTCTGCTGTGTTTGCAGCTTTTCGACGTCAATTTTCCGTGTAACATTAGATCGCACCTTTGCTGCTACATTAAGACGGGAGCGAAGCTTGGCTGCCACAAGGACCTTAGAAAAATATTTTTTAAAAAATCCACTCCTATTTATTGACAATAGAAGTATATTTTTTTTTTAAATCAACGCCTATTATTTAAAAAAAAAAAAAAAAAATTGTGCAGTACTTTTTATCTTTTAATGAAAGTTAACGTCTACGATGTATATTGTAATTCTGTTCATTAATTGGTTTGATAGCCTTGAATTACATGTAAAATAAACGAAATGAAAATCCAAGTCCATGGATTTATCATAAAATGCACGCTTTTTTTTTTGTCCTAAAAATATTTTTAAACATCCACATTCATTTTTGGATTTAAAAAAATATTGGTCGTAATAAAAATAGGTTCAAGAATTTGAAATATTTGTGATTTGCGATTTTTCAATTTGTCTAGCTTAAATATCGGTTCTAATTCTCACTAAGTACAGAATTTCTTCATTTTCATCTTCCTCTTATTTCATACTAATTACATCGATCTAATTACATGAGACATTTTTATTAGGTGATAATTGACGGCATCTTCTGGCCGTGCCACTAATGATAGGTACTCATTATTGACCATGCCAAAAACACCGTAGATAAATATCGTGTAAAATGGTCATATCGAAGAAAAATGGCCGACCAGAAAATGGGAACTGGGGCTTTGAAGTCGTTTCAAGCTCTTTGGTACCATAATTAGTTCATTAATTACAAATGTGTGTGTAGACTAACTAAAACAATTCACAAATTCAAAAAGCCGTCTAGACTTTTTTAAAAGTTAATTTTATATTTTTTTCCTTTCTATGTTTAGTGGGTCTTATTATTTTTTTTTTATCATTTCGGATACTCTAACTGTGATTTATTACACTCAGCCATAGGAGAGGGGGAAGAAGAGGGACTCTTAGAAGTCTCGCTCATATGGAGAACGTATAAATTTCAAATAGACTTAACAATGGCCAAAAAGATATACGATTACAAGAAATATAAGAACAGCAGCAACAACAAATAAATATGCATGCAAAAAATAAAATAAAACTAAAAAAAGAGGCAAATGGAAATAAATGCAAAAACCGCACGCCAAAAACACATTTGTAATGGATGAGCGGCAAGTGGTGCTGAATGAATACTTGGGTCTCCTCATATTTCTATAAAGGGGATTGATGTTGTTGCCGCTTGCCTTTGCCTCATTGCGTCAATTCGCAATGCTTATGTTAATAAGAATATTAAAAAAAAAAAAAAAATAATTCCTACTTTAGTTTTAGATGATATTTTTTTTTTTTATAAAAATATGAATTCTTGTAATTATAACCACCGCATGGTTTATGACCATCCCAAACCTGCCCGTGTTAGTCAAGTTAGCCAAAGAATGCAGAATGCGTTCTCATTACAAGACAAATGCATTGCTGCTCATTATTCTTTTAACGCACCAGCCGTAAAATAGGTTTCAAATATTTTGCATAAGACAAATGAGCGAACAACGAACAGTGGTTATGATAAGAAGTCTGAGAGTCTAGACATTCGGCATGGATGGAAGATTAATGGTAGTTCAATTTTTGCTGTGGTATATCATTCACATGAATTAGCAGTTTTTTTTAATTTTTTGGATTTGAGCAATGTTATGCTTGAGGGGCATTCTCGTTTGGAATGAAATGTATAACCTTAGAAAAATTATATTAAAAATCCTCGCCTATTACAGGACCACGCTTATTGAAGGACCTTAGAAAAATTATTTTAAAAATCCTCGCCTATTACAAGACCTCGCCTATTGAAGGACCTTAGAAAAATTATTTTAAAAATCCTCGCCTATTACAGGACCACGCCTATTGAAGGACCTTAGAAAAATTATTTTAAAAATCCTCGCCTATTACAAGACCACGCCTATTGAAGGACCTTAGAAAAATTATTTTAAAAATTCACGCCTATTACAGGACCATGTCTATTGAAGAACCATAGAAAAATTATTTTAAAAATTCACGCCTATTACAGGACCACGCCTATTGAAGAACCTTAGAAAAATTATTTTAAAAATTCACGCCTATTACAGGACCACGCCTATTGAAGAACCTTAGAAAAATTATTTTAAAAATCCACGCCTATTACAGGACCACGCCTATTGAAGGACCTTAGAAAAATTATTTTAAAAAACCACGCCTCTTGGAGGACTTCAAAAAAAAAATTTTTTAAAATCCATGCCAATTAAAGGGCCGGACTGGGCCGACTATATGATACCCTTCACCACTTTTGGTATATTCTACATATGCATCCTAACAGACGACTCATTTTTGTTATATATCTATATCTGAACCGATTTCAGGGAAACTTGCCAGTTGTGTCAATCGGCCTAGCTATGGATCTTTTCACGAAGTTTGCCAACATCATTCTAGACTTAATTCAGTACCCTATACCAAAATTCGTGCAAATCGAATGATATATAGGGACTTTAGTGGACTATTTACCTTAAATCGGACGAAAATATATATGGGAGCTATATCTAAATCTGAATCGATTTTTCCCAATTTCAATAGGGTTCGTCCTTTGGCCAAACAAATTAACTGTGCCAAATTTCATCCAATTCGGATCATAAATGCGACCTGTACTTTGTTTACAATTTAACATGGGCAGACGGACGGACATGCATAAATCGACTCAGAAAGTGATTCTATGCATATTCTCAAAAGGAACCATGGGTCTATCTCGATTATTTTGCCTGTTACAAACATATGCACAAAGACATAATACCTAGAGATGGTATTTACCGGGTATTTACCCGGTAAATACCCAAGGGTTGGGTAAATACCGGGTAAATACCCATTTGCGGGTATTTATTTGGGTATTTACTACATTGAATCGGTAATACAACATCTTACACCCTATTTCCGGGTTTCTGTATCAAATCGATTTAGAATGGATAGTTTTACGATACTTTAAAGACGTGGGTAAAAACTTGGGTAAATACCCGAGTTTTTACCCAAAAATTGGGTATAAACTCATTAACTGCAGAACCACTTGACATAGGCGGCCAAAATTTTGCACACATGTTTCTAATGTCAAAGCAAATATAGAAATCCAACATGGGGTCCCTGGGTCCAAGTTTTGATATAGCCCCCATATAACCGTATCTCCCGATTTAAGGTATTTTTTGCCTATTAGACACATTTTACAACCAACTTGGCTGTAATTTGGCACAGAGTGTTCTTTTTGGGTACCGAATGTCCATGCAAAATTTTATGTATGAAGGTCCACGTTTACTGGTAGCCCCCATACAAAGGTACCCCTATTTTGAGTATTTACCCAAAAATTGGGTATAAACTCACTAACTGCCGAACCAATTGACATAGGCAGCCAAAATTTTGCACACATGTTTCTAATGACAATGCAAATATAGAAATCCAAAATGGGGTCCCTGGGTCCAAGTTTTGATATAGCCCCCATATAACCGTACCTCCCGATTTAGGCTATTTATTGCCTATTAGACACATTTTACAACCAAATTGGCTGTAATTTGGCACAGAGTATTCTCTTTGGGTACCAAATGTCCATGCAAAAATTTATGTATGTAGGTCCACGTTTACTGGTAGCCCCCATACAAAGGTACCCCTATTTTGAGTATTTACCCAAAAATAGGGTATAAACTCATTAACTGCCGAACCACTTGACACAGGCGGCCAAAATTTTGCACACATGTTTCTAATGTCAAAGCAAATATAAAAATCCAACATGGGGTCCCTGGGTCCATGTTTTGATATAGCCCCCATATAACCATATCTCCCGATTTAAGGTATTTTTTGTCTATTAGTGGCATTTTACAACCAAATTGGCTGTAATTTGGCACAGAGTGTTCTTTTTGAGTACAAAATGTCCATGCAAAATTTTATGTATGTAGGTCCACGTTTACTGGTAGCCCCCATACAAAGGTACCCCTATTTTGAGTATTTACCCAAAAATAGGGTATAAACTCATTAACTGCCGAACCACTTGACATAGGCGGCCAAAATTTTGCACACATGTTTCTAATGTCAAAGCAAATATAAAAATCCAACATGGGGTCCATGGGTCCAAGTTTTGATATAGCCCCCATATAACCATATCTCCCGATTTTAGGTATTTTTTGACTATTAGTCACATTTTACAACCAAATTGGCTGTAAGTTGGCACAGAGTGTTCTTTTTGGGTACAAAATGTCCATGCAAAATTTTATGTATGTAGGTCCACGTTTACTGCTAGCCCCCATACAAAGGTACCCCTATTTTGAGTATTTACCCAAAAAATGGGTATAAACTCATTAACTGCAGAACCACTTGACATAGGCGGCCAAAAATTGGTTCAGATGGTTTTAATATCAATACAAATACTGGTGTGGGAAATGGGGTCTCTGGGTCCAAGTTCTGATATAGCCCTCATGTAACCGTAGCTCCCGATTTTAGGTAATTTTTATCTATTAGCCAATTTTATTGGCTGGAATTTGGCTCAGAGAGTTCTCAATGAGTACCAATTGTTTACTCTGGTCCACGTTTTCTGTCCTATATAACGGTCCTGATTTTGGGTATTTATATATATTTAACAGCCGAACTAATTGACGTGTGTTTGGAAGACCCCAATTCCCATACAGGAAATAATGTTGATTTTGAACCATTTGTGTCAAAAACCACCTTAAAACGGTAGGTACGGTTATGTGGGGGCTATATCAAAACTTGGACCCAGGGACCCCATGTTGGATTTTTATATTTGATTTGACATTAGAAACATGTGTGCAAAATTTTGGCCGCCTATGTCAAGTGGTTCGGCAGTTAATGAGTTTATACCCATTTTTTGGGTAAATACTCAAAATAGGGGTACCTTTGTATGGGGGCTACCAGTAAATATGGACCTACATACATAAATTTTTGCATGGACATTTGGTACCCAAAGAGAACACTCTGTGCCAAATTACAGCCAATTTGGCCCTAAAATGTGTCTAATAGGCAAAAAATACCTTAAATCGGGAGATACGGTTATATGGGGGCTATATCAAAACTTGGACCCAGGGACCCCATTTTGGATTTCAATATTTGTATTGATATAAAAACCATCTGAGCCAATTTTTGGCCGCCTATGTCAAGTGGTTCGGCAGTTAATGAGTTTATACCCTATTTTTGGGTAAATACTCAAAATAGGGGGAAACTTTGTATGGGGGCTACCAGTAAACGTGGACCTACTTACATAAAATTTTGCATGGACATTTTGTACTCAAAAAGAACACTCTGTGCCAAATTACAGCCAATTTGGTTGTAAAATGTGTCTAATAGGCAAAAAATACCTTAAATCCGGAGATACGGTTATATGGGGGCTATATAAAAACTTGGACCCAGGGACCCCATGTTGGATTTCTATATTTGCTTTGTCATTAGAAACATGTGTGCAAAATTTTGGCCGCCTATGTCAAGTGGTTCGGCAGTTAATGAGTTTATACCCAATTTTTGGGTAAATACTCAAAATAGGGGTACCTTTGTATGGGGGCTACCAGTAAACGTGGACCTACATACATAAAATTTGGCATGGACATTTGGTACCCAAAAAGAACATTCTGTGCCAAATTACAGCCAATTTGGTTGTAAAATGTGTCTAATAGGCAAAAAATACCTTAAATCGGGAGATATGGTTATATGGGGGCTATATCAAAACTTGGACCCAGGGACCCCATGTTGGATTTTTATATTTGCTTTGACATTAGAAACATGTGTGCAGAATTTTGGCCGCCTGTTTCAAGTGGTTCGGCAGTTAATGAGTTTATACCCTATTTTTGGGTAAATACTCAAAATAGGGGTACCTTTGTATGGGGGCTGCCAGTAAACGTGGACCTACATACATAAATTTTTGCATGGACATTTGGTACCCAAAGAGAACACTCTGTGCCAACTTACAGCCAATTTGGTTGTAAAATGTGTCTAACAGACAAAAAATACCTTAAATCGGGAAATATGGTTATATGGGGGCTATATCAAAACTTGGACCCAGGTTTGATTTCTGTATTTGCTTTGACATTAGAAACATGTGTGCAAAATTTTGGCCGCTTATGTCAAGTGGTTCCGTAGTTAATGAGTTTATACCCAATTTTTGGGTAAAAACTCGGGTATTTACCCAAGTTTTTACCCACGTCTTTAAAGTATCGTAAAACTATCCATTCTTAATCGATTTGATAACATAAACCCGGAAATAGGGTGTAAGATGTTGTATTACCGATTCAATATAGTAAATACCCAAATAAATACCCACAAATGGGTATTTACCCAATTTACCGGGTATTTACCCAATTTACCGGGTATTTACCCTTTGGGTATTTACCCACTGCCCATCTCTAATAATACCCTGTACCACCGTGTGGTGAAGGGTATAAAAATTGACGCATATTGAAGGGCCTTACAAGAATATTTTAAAAAATCCACGCCTATGTGAATATCCAGACAATTCATTAGTCCTTCTTCTCTCGTACCTTTTTGAAAGTAAAGCCATTTTTTCTTGACCACTGTACAAAATTAGCTAATTTGAAAATAGTTCTACTATAATAGAATTTATTACAAATATATAGTAATATTTCACATTCAAATACAACCTTTTCGTTGTTTCTCAACTCAATAAATTTTATGTGATATTAACACGATCGGGTAATTGAAAAAAAAACAAGAGAAAAAAGAATTTCAAAGCTTCCCCCTACAACAACAACAACAATTCAATGAATAATGATGGATATTTATGAGCAGCAGTTGTAGTACCACATACGAAGTGTTAGTTTACGCATATTTCACAAAAATGCTGACTATATCCAACTCCATAGCTGGTTATCTATCTTATCTAGATCTTGATCCACATCAACATCTTAAGAGAATAGCTATAGAATTGCATATTATCTGCATTTTTACAAAATATTTCGCATTCCGTTTCCTGTTTTGTTGCAGCACTTGTGATGTGATGGCCTGGCTGTCTGAATAATAATGCAATTTGTCACTTGGTGATTTAGAAATAGTTTTGTTTGGGAGCTTACACCAGCATAACTATGTCTTGAGGCTTTTCAAGAACAAAAGAAACACATAACCTTAGAGGAGATAAATTGCCCATCATTAACATTTAAATGCAAACAGAGCCCAAAGGCGTTTCTACACGCCAACACCAAAAGATTCTAGGCTAAAAAAAGAATAAAATAAGAAATAAGAAAGAAGGCGTGGATTTTTTCAAGAAATATTTTTTCAGGGACTACCACAAGGCGTGGATTTTTTAAAGAATAATTTTTCAGGGACTACCATAAGAAGTGGATTTTAAAAAAAAATTTTTTTTCAGGGCCCACCAGAAAGCGTAGATTTTTTAAAGAAATATTTTTTCAGAATTTTTTAAAGAATATTTTTTTCAGGGACTAAGGCGTGAATTTTTTAAAGAATTTTCTTTTCAAGGACCACACTAGGTGTCGCTTTGTTAAAGAATATTTTTTGCAAGGACCACAGCAGGCCTGAATCTTTTAAAGAATATTTTTCAAGGGTTGATTTTTAAATAATATTTAAAGGTATTTTCTAGGATATCTATTTTGATTTTATTTATTTATTTTTTTTTTTTGAGAACATTCTTTTTACACTTCTTAAGCTTTTGTCTAAAATTATTTTCTAGCCTCATCTAACGAGTTTGAATAAACTAAAAATTAAATGTAGCCCAAGCAATACATGATGTATTTCAGGGACTACCAGAAGGCGTGGTTTTTCAAAGAAATATTTTTTCAGGGACTACCATAAGGCGAGGATTTTTTTAAAGAATATTTTTTTAGGGACTACCATAAGGCGTGGATTTTTTAAAGAATATTTTTTCAGGGACTACCATAAGGCGTGGATTTTTTAAAGAATATTTTTTCAGGGACCTATACAAGGCGTGGATTTTTTAAAGAATATTTTTTTCAGGGACCTATACAAGGCGTGGATTTTTTAAAGAATATTTTTTTCAGGGACCTATACAAGGCGTGGATTTTTTAAAGAATATTTTTTTCAGGGACCTATACAAGGCGTGGATTTTTTAAAGAATATTTTTTTCAGGGACCTATACAAGGCGTGGATTTTTTAAAGAATATTTTTTTCAGGGACCTATACAAGGCGTGGATTTTTTAAAGAATATTTTTTTCAGGGACCTATACAAGGCGTGGATTTTTTAAAGAATATTTTTTTCAGGGACCTATACAAGGCGTGGATTTTTTAAAGAATATTTTTTTCAGGGACCTATACAAGGCGTGGATTTTTTAAAGAATATTTTTTTCAGGGACCTATACAAGGCGTGGATTTTTTAACGAATATTATTTTCAGGATTTTTTAAAGAATATTTTTTCTACCATCAATACAAGGCGTGGATTTTTTAAAGAATATTTTTTCTACCATCAATACAAGGCGTGGATTTTTTAAAGAATATTTTTTCTACCATCAATACAAGGCGTGGATTTTTTAAAGAATATTTTTTCTACCATCAATACAAGGCGTGGATTTTTTAAAGAATGTTTTTTCTACCATCAATACAAGGCGTGGATTTTTTAAAGAATATTTTTTTACGGTGATTATTTTTATTTTATTTATTTATTTTTTGAAAACATTTATTTTACACTTTTTAAGCTTTTGTTTAAAATTATTTTCTAGCTTCATCTAATGAGTTAGAATAAACTAAAAATTAAATGTAGCCCAACCAATAAATGATGTATCACACGCAATGTGTTCACGTCTCCTAAGCTCCTACCAAAATCTTATATATTTTTGTAATCTATTGCAATCACAATTATTAAACGCAATAACCGCAATCAAAGAACGTAGCATGAAGACAGGAAAAAATGGCATGGCTGCCAGAAATTTGGTAGTCATTAGTCTTCCTTTCATTCTTAGCTGTGTTGTGATGTGGTACCCAGTAGCCATGCTAAGAGTTTCAGACAAAATAAAACTTTTAAATTGTTATGGATCGCTAGCCATGCAAAACGACCGCCTAAGTGGAGATTTTTGTGATTGCATTTTTTTATTAAATGCAAAATTTTAAAAAAGTATTAAATCCAAGGAAATCATTTAAATAAAGAAGAATGGAGGGAGTCTCTAAAAAAATAAGGCTGTCATTTAAAATATAGTTTGATCCGATTATCTATTTGAAAAAAAGGAAAATGGTTCTCAAAAAACTCAAAACTACTCCAGCCAAGGTTATACTCCCTAATTTCTCGTGGTCGGCTTCTTTCAAGTATAGCTATTTGATTTTTATTCCTATTTTATTTTTGGTTTTTTTGCTTATAATTCAATTTTGTGTTATTAGTAGGAAAACTTATAATCACTTTATTGACACATAATCAAAACAGCATTTCAAATAATTAATGATATTAGCCGACAACACGCCATTTTTTCACAGCATTTGTCTAGATTTAGACACAATTTTTTTTTTCACCCACCACTGGAGCTTGACAACAGTTGCTACCGAATGCATTTTAATTGCAATTATTCAATTACCAAAAATTACCAAAAAAAAACTAAATTTTGCAAATGAAAGTGTAAATTTCATTAAAGTAATGGAATTTAAAAGTAGCCTTTATTAAGAAATGTTATACATTTATGCACTATGGACTAAATGACAAGTACTGCACAATGGGTTAAAATGCCGTTCCTGAAAAAATATTCTTTAAAAAATCCACGCCTTGTGTTGGTCCCTGAAAAAATATTCTTTAAAAAATCCACGCCTTGTGTTGGTCCCTGAAAAAATATTCTTTAAAAAATCCACGCCTTGTGTTGGTCCCTGAAAAAATATTCTTTAAAAAATCCACGCCTTGTGTTGGTCCCTGAAAAAATATTCTTTAAAAAATCCACGCCTTGTGTTGGTCCCTGAAAAAATATTCTGTAAAAAATCCACGCCGCGTGTCGGTCCCTGAAAAAAATATTCTTTAAAAAATCCACGCCTTGTGTTGGTCCCTGAAAAAATATTATTTAAAAAATCCACGCCTTGTATAGGTCCCTGAAAAAATATTCTTTAAAAAATCCACGCCTTGTGTTGGTCCCTGAAAAAATATTCTTTAAAAAATCCACGCCTTGTGTTGGTCCCTGAAAAAATATTCTTTAAAAAATCCACGCCTTGTGTTGGTCCCTGAAAAAATATTCTTTAAAAAATCCACGCCTTGTGTTGGTCCCTGAAAAAATATTCTTTAAAAAATCCACGCCTAGTGTTGGTCCCTGAAAAAATATTCTTTAAAAAATCCACGCCGCGTGTTGGTCCCTGAAAAAATATTCTTTAAAAAATCCACGCCGCGTGTTGGTCCCTGAAAAAATATTCTTTGAAAAATCCTCGCCTTTTGTTGGTCCCTAAAAAATATTTTTTAAAAAATCCACGCCTTGTGTTGGTCCCTAAAAAAATATTTTTTAAAAAATCCACGCTTTGTGTTGGTCCCTGAAAAAATATTATTTAAAAAATTTTTTAAAAAAATTATTTAAAAAGTTCACGGTTGACAATACTTTTTTAATCCATAATTTCAATGACCCCGACAACATTCCCTTCTGCCCTCTTCGCGTATAATTATTATGCTCCTTCTTTTTATACCCTTCACCACACTGTGGTACAGGGTATTATGTCTTTGTGCATATGTTTGTAACAGGCAAAAGGAAACGAGATAGACACATGGTTCCTTTTGAGAATATGCATAGAATCACTTTCTGAGTCGATTTATGCATGTCCGTCCGTCCGTCCGTCCGTCTGTCCGTCTGTCCATGTTAAATTGTAAACAAAGTACAGGTCGCATTTATGATCCGAATTGGATGAAATTTGGCATAGGTCACTTATTCGGCCCAAGGACGAACCCTATTGAAATTGGGAAAAATCGGTTCAGATTTAGATATAGCTCCCATATATATATTTAACCGATTTAATGTAAACGGTCCCTATATATCTTTCGATTTGCACGAAATTTGGTACAGCCTAATCATTTAGGTCTAGAATGATGTCTGCCAAGTTTCGTGAAAATCGGTCCAGATTTAGATATAGCTCCCATTTGTATAACGTACTGAATTGAGCCTAGAGTGATGTATGCCAAGTTTGGAGAAAATCGGTCCAGATTTAGATATAGCTCCCATATATAGTTTCGTCCGATTTCATGTAAATGGTGCCCCAAAGTCCCTATATATCTTTCGATTTGCACGAAATTTGGTACAGCCTAATCATTTAGGTCTAGAATGATGTCTGCCAAGTTTCGTGAAAATCGGTCCAGATTTAGATATAGCTCCCATATATAGTTTCGTCCGATTTCATGTAAATAGTGCCCAAAGTCCCTATATATCTTCTGATTTGCACGAAATTTGGCATAACGTACTGAATTAAGCCTAGAGGGATGTCTGCCAAGTTTGGAGAAAATCGGTCCAGATTTAGATATAGCTCCCATATATAGTTTCGTCCGATTTGATGTAAATGGTCCACCAAAGTCGCTAAATATCTTCCGATTTGCACGAATTTTGGCATAACGTACTGAATTGAGTCTAGAATGATGTCTGCCAAGTTTCGTGAAAATAGGTCCTGATTTAGATATAGCTCCCATATATAGTTTCGTCCGATTTCATGTAAATGGTGCACCAAAGTCCCTATATATCCTTCGATTTGCACGAAATTTGGCATAACGTACTTAATTGAGCCTAGAATGATGTCTGCCAAGTTTCGTGAAAATCGGTCCAGATTTAGATATAGCTCCCTTTTATTATAGATTGATTTTAAGTAATTGACGTACTAAGGAACCAATTGGAATAAAACGTTCTGAAAGTTGTATAACCTAACCTGTGACAAGTTTGTTTGAAATCGCTCAATATTTGGATAGAGCTTCCATATATATTTTCGCCCGATTTCTAGTAAATTGGGCATCAAACTCCTCATGTTAGTCAGATTGACATCAAATTTTGCACAACTTAAAAAATTGAGCATAGAATTACGTAGTTGCGTTTTCTAGAAGTGCAGACATAGCCCAACGGATGACCTATTTATATTTGTTTGAAGTCGATTGACATACTTTATGGATAGATCTAGGTAGATTCACATTTAGATAAATATCACATTTTTTTCATCCAATTTTATGTTATAGTCCTGCTTAATATACCCAAATATGTGAAATATTTAAATAAAGTTTGTTTCTCATTTTTTTCGAAGTTGAAAAACGTTTGCCGCTCGCATTCAAATTAAAAGCCACGTTTAACATACCAAATGGGACGACAGCCTAATAACCCACAATGGACGTTTGGTATGCATAAATGTTGAATGCCAGCCAGTCCAAGCCAGGCCAGGCCACCAAGTGGAGGTTTGTAAGATTGGTTAGTAAAGGATCGATCGTTTGACTGCATTACCTACCTTGCCAGTTTTGACTTCCAGTATTAAAGTATGTCGATGTGGCTGCGGCAGGCTTTTCTGCTTATGAAATAGTTTTAACCATATTAAAATGAGTTATTGATAGGCAAACGAGGAAGGGAAGGGAAAGGTATTTAGCATTGCAATAGCAAATGACATTCAATAAACGGTTGTTCACAGTAACAGCAAGCAACAGTAGTCAATAAGTAATCGTAAGTAAAGGTTTGTGATATTAATAGATTGTTTGAGTATAGCACAGTGGTTGTGCCATGAGAACCTAATTAGAACCATTTCGACAAAAACGCCTCCAAAATCCATGCCTAGCCTTCTAGAAAAAATATATAATAATATACGCCTAGTTCTCTAGAAAAAATATTTAAAAATCTACGCCTAAAGGTCTTTTGGTCCTCTAGAAAAAATATTTAAGAATCCACGCCTAAAGATCTTTTGGTCCTCTAGAAAGAATATTTAAAAAATCCACGCCTAGAATTATTTTGGTCCACTAGAAAAAAGATGATAGTTTATGGTACGAAAATTTGCTACCCAATGAGAACAATATGCGAAATTAGAGAAAACGTACCCAAAATACCGAATAATTGGGAGTAAATTTATATGGGGACTATAATGTTGTTGCTATATAATGTGGACCAATATTTACAATTTTCATTGGGTGATACAGTGAGAACTCAAAATACCAAATTGCAGGCAGGAAAAAACGTGCCAAAAATTCGCAAAATACCGAATATTTGGGGATACCGTTATATGGGAACTATCCCAAAAATATATCCCATTTTCACTATCAAACAATGTATGTGGAAAATATCCAAGCTGTTTTTTGTTTAATATTACGAACTCTATCGAGATTTCATCAGACGGACAGATAGACGAGCAAAGCTAATTCGACATGAGATTTTATTTTGATCAAGAAAATGTACACTTCATGCGATCTTCGACGAATCTTTAGAGGTGTTTCGTGTTACAACCAAACAAATCATCAAGTCATAACTAAAAAAATTTACGAAGCGAATTTGTCCTTCTGGGTTTTTAATATACTCGGCAAGGGCTTTTATTCTCCATATGAATTATTCATTCTTTGGTCCCATTGGCAGTATGAGCGGGAGACACCAGGGGAGAAGCCGATTTTTATACTAAATCTATGCTTTCCTATCCTGTGAAAAGTTAGGATGAAAGTGATTAGACACTTTTTGATATTATCAGGGTATCAAATTGTGATTTAAGGAAACCCTCATTGTCGATTTTAAATTTCAATGATTTTTAACCGGTTTGTAACTTTGAATTCATTTATGTATTTGAAGATTTGTAGAAATATAAAATAATAATAATAATAATCTCAAAAACTCCAACGTTTTTAGGAAGGATACATAACTGGCTCTGGTATGAACTAGGATTATTGACTTCGCTCGAAATTGGCAAAATGGTGGACCTAGGATTTGTATACCCTTCACCACTCTGTGGTACAGGGTATTATGTCTTTGTGCATATGTTTGTAACGGGCAAAAAGAAACGAGATAGACTCATGGTTCCTTTGAGAATATGCATAGCATCACTTTCTGAGTCGATTTTTGCATGTCCGTCCGTCTGTCTGTCGATGTTGCAGGTCGCATTATTTGGCCCAATGACGAACCCTATTGAAATTGGGAAAAAATCGGTTCAGATTTAGATATAGCTCCCATATATATTTTCGTCTGATTTAATGTAAACGGTCCCTATATATCTTTCGATTTGCACGAAATTTGGTACATTTTCCTGAAAATCGGTTCAGATTTGGATATAGCTCCCAAAGTCTCTATATATACTTCGATTTGCACGAAATTTGGCATATAGTACTGAATTGTATCTAGAATGATGAG
>NW_026882523.1:0-4282 GCF_032173495.1 Musca vetustissima
ACCTTTTTTATACCCTACACCATAGTATGGAGGGTATATTAATTTTGTCATTCCATTTGTAACTCATCGAAATATTCTTTTCCGACCCTATAAAGTATATATATTCTTGATCAGGGAAAATTCTAAGACGATAGCCATGTCCGTCCCTCTGTTCGTCCGTCCGTCTGTTGTAATCACGCAATCTTCTGAAGGAATTGAGATAGGATGCTGAAATTTTGCATAGGGTTGTCGTTTGTCTGCAAATCTCCCTACTAAAAATTATTAATATTCGCCCCCTTTTTGGGGTAGTCCCCATATAACCCCTTTTTATACCCTTCACCACACTGTGGTACAGGGTATTATGTCTTTGTGTATATGTTTGTAACAGGCAAAAATAATCGAGATAGACCCATGGTTCCTTTTGAGAATATGCATAGAATCACTTTCTGAATCGATTTATGCATGTCCGTCCGTCCGTCTGTCCATGCTAAATTGTAAACAAAGTACAGGTCGCATTTATGATCCGATTTGGATGAAATTTGGCACAGCTCATTTGTTTGGCCCAAGGACGAACCCTATTGAAATTGGGAAAAATCGGTTCAGATTTAGATATAGCTCCCATATATATTTTTGCCCGATTTACGGACTTTAGACCCTGAAAATCTTTCGATTTGCACGAAATTTGGCATAGCGTACTGAATTGAGCCACGAAAGATGTGTGCCACGTTTCGTGAAAATCGGTTCAGATTTAGATATAGCTCCCGTATATATCTTCCTCCGATTTAAGGTAAATGGTGTACCAAAGTCCTTATATATCTTTCGATTTGCATGAAATTTTGCATAACGTACTGAATTGAGGCTTGAATGATGTCTGCCCAGTTTCGCGAAAATCGGTCCAGATTTAGATATAGCTCTCATACATAGTTTCGTCCGATTTCATGTTAATGGTGCCCCAAAGTCCCTATATATCTTTCGATTTGCAGGAAATTTGGCATAACGTACTGAATTGAGCCTAGAATGATGTCTGCCCAGTTTCGAGAAAATCGGCCCAGATTCAGATATAGTTTCGTCCGATTTCATGTAAATGGTGCACCAAAGTCCCTATATATCCTTCGATATATTTGGATAGAGCTTCCATATATATTTTCGCCCGATTTTAAGTAAATTGGACATCAAACTCTTCATGCTAGTCAGGTTGACATCAAATTTTGTACAACGTACAAAATTGAGCATAGAATTACGTAGTTGCGTTTTCTAGAAGTACAGACATAGCCCAACAGATAACCTTTTTATATTTGATTGAAGTCGATTTATATAACTTATGGATATATAGGTAGATTCACATTTAGATAAATATCACATATTTTATTTCATCCAATTTCATGTTAATAGTCCTGTTTAATATATCCATAGTGGTGAAGGGTATCATATAGTCGGCCCCGTCCGACTTTACTACTTTCCTTACTGGTTTATATTAAAATAGTTCTCTGATTTGTTGCGCGTTTTGAGTTTGGTTCTAAGACTCTTTTGTAATCATTTCACCTGCGGAGGATAGAGAGATAAAAAATTAGAACGTAAGGTCCGATAATGAACTATAGCCGCATTTAGACCTAGCTCCTGATTGGATTCCAGAAAGAGTGGACCGATATTCCCCGAACTAATTTGAACTAAGCTTGGAAGAAATAATAAGATGGACAAAGTTCGGATAAAATCTAAATTTTCTGAAACGCATTTGGTCCAAAGAAACATGGAGTCTAGAACCAATATTTCGATGAGGCACATTTTCACCGTGTAAAGTGTATACACCCTCATTAGCCATAAGGCTGAGGGTATAATAATCCTTTAAAAATTTCTAAAATTTTTATTATGGTTTGCATAATCCGTTTTTAGAAATGTTGCTATAGGTCCACTTTTTGGTATGTTCCCTATATTTTCATTTCTAGTACCTGTCAATATAACTATGGTGGAGGGTATCCAAAGTTTGGCCCGGCCGAACTTACCGCTTTTTCACTTGTTTATAGTCCTTATGGGTGAACTCGCGGCGCATATCAGCTCACTATTTCAACGGATAATTAAAAAATAGCTACCCCAGGTGACACCGCGGGGAGGTCAGTGTCCACACAATTGAGATGAAAGAGGGACCAAGATAAGCCTGTGCTTTTTCATGTTAAAGCCAATCAGAGCCGTTGTTTGGTATCAATCGTCCCCTACGCTTTGAAAAATAAATTTTAAAAAATTGTTGTTTTTGAAAACTAAATTTTAACAAATCCACGTCTTTTGGTGGGCTTTGAAAAATAAATTTTAATAAATCCACGCCTATTGGTGTGTCCAGGCCTATTGGTAGGCCATGAAAAATTAATTTTGAAAATCTCCACCTAATGGTAGGCCATAAATTTGTTTTATTTTTTTTTAATTATATTTTTGTTTCAATAATTTATTTTTCTTTTTTTATTGCAGATTTGTAACCCGAACCACTAGAAAAAAACTCCGTAAAAATTAACAAGTGTTAATTAATTGATAAAATATTTAAAAAGCCATAAATATAAAATGTAACTTTATAATGTGAAATTTTAATTGTACCAAAAAAGAACGACCAATGGTTTAGCCGGACGGAAATCCGCAGCAACAGCAACCAATCTGTCATCATCCAGCAACGAAGCCTACAAACAAACACATGTCTCTTATGGAACACACACGCAAGTACCGCTTGCCGTGTCAATGTCACGCTCAGTGATGTGTCCACAAATAAAATGTCACAGAAAGGAATTTTCCAAATGATGTCACCACACCACAACAGCCTCAGCTCCACCACCACCACCACATCAAAAGGCAAAAAATACATTTGATTGTTATTCGTGACAAAAAATACAAAAAATAAATAAATAATAAAAATATATACCAACACATACGTACATACATGTACATAAAATGTGGTTAACTTTAATCAAATGATGGTCAGTGCCAAACCAACAACAACAGCAAAAAAATATCAAATTAATTAAAATCACATTTTAAATGTGGGAAAAGTCTGTGAAAGGAAAAATTATTTAACGCCTTCTTTTTTTGCCCGATGTTGTTAATAAAACCATAAATGCAAGGTGACAAGCACACACACACGCACATAGGGAACATATGTTGTAAAACAGGTGAGTAAAAAAAATTACATTTTTATAATTTTTTTAAAATTAATTTTTGCGGGACCTACACAAGGCGTGGATTTTTAAAATTAATTTTTGCGGGACCTACACAAGGCGTGGATTTTTAAAATTAATTTTTGCGGGACCTACACAAGGCGTGGATTTTTAAAATTATTTTTTGCCGGACCTACACAAGGTGCGGATTTTTAAAATTAATTTTTGCGGGACCTACACAAGGCGTGGATTTTTAAAATTAATTTTTGCGGGACCTACACAAGGCGTGGATTTTTTAAAATTAATTTTTGCGGGACCTACACAAGGCGTGGATTTTTTAAAATTAATTTTTGCGGGACCTACACAAGGCGTGGATTTTTAAAATTAATTTTTGCGGGACCTACACAAGGCGTGGATTTTTTTAAATAATTTTTTCAACGACCTACACAAGGCGTGGATTTTTTTAAATAATTTTTTCAACGACCTACACAAGGCGTGGATTTTTTTAAATAATTTTTTCAACGACCTACACAAGGCGTGGATTTTTTTAAATAATTTTTTCAACGACCTACACAAGGCGTGGATTTTTTTAAATAATTTTTTCAACGACCTACACAAGGCGTGGATTTTTTTAAATAATTTTTTCAACGACCTACACAAGGCGTGGATTTTTTTAAATAATTTTTTCAACGACCTACACAAGGCGTGGATTTTTTTAAATAATTTTTTCAACGACCTACACAAGGCGTGGATTTTTTTAAATTATTTTTTCAACGACCTACACAAGGCGTGGATTTTTTTAAATAATTTTTTCAACGACCTACACAAGGCGTGGATTTTTTTAAATTTATTTTTTCAACGACCTACACAAGGCGTGGATTTTTTTAAATTTATTTTTTCAACGACCTACACAAGGCGTGGATTTTTTTAAATTTATTTTTTCAACGACCTACACAAGGCGTGGATTTTTTAAAATTAATTTTTTCAACGACCTACACAAGGCGTGGATTTTTTTAAATTTATTTTTTCAACGACCTACACAAGGCGTGGATTTTTTTAAATTTATTTTTTCAACGACCTACACAAGGCGTGGATTTTTTTAAATTTATTTTTTCAACGACCTACACAAGGCGTGGATTTTTTTAAATTTATTTTTTCAACGACCTACACAA
>NW_026882524.1:0-42163 GCF_032173495.1 Musca vetustissima
CGTTGTCCCTGACCATAATTGGAAAGCGATCAGCGCTAGATTCCGCCCTCTAGTTTGGTAATGGGTTACTCGATAATACTAATACGTAAGCACCTGTAAATATTTAAGTGTAACTCCCACATCGAAGTACATACGACCATATAATTGGTATCAATTTAAAGGTCAACCACACTTCTTGAACTTACTATCAACTTCTCGGGTCTAGGTCCTTCAGGGGAAAATATATACGCCATAGAATACAAATTTTGTCATTTTTCACACAAAAGTGAGGGTCCATTTGACCCGCTAAATATTGACCGATCGTTATCAAAACAGGCGTGCTTATTCTTTGGCCCGATCCCCTTCTCCATGCAAAAATTCGCGGTGTTTGGGTCAAAATTATGGCCTCTGGAGCGACCAGAAAAACCGACAAAAATAAAGTTTTTGGTCCATATCATCCCCTAAATATTAACCGATCTTTTCCAGAAACAATAGGGGTCTTCATTGGCCAGAACCCATCCAACTTGCAAAATTTCATGAAGATTGGTCCATAATTGTGGCCTGTATCGTGTTTACAAAATATAATGGACAGACGGACGGACGGACACACATGTCTAGGTCGACTCAGTTAGTCGAGATATGACGATCGGTATACTTGAAGGTGGGTCTAAGACCAATATTTCGCGGCGTTACAAACTTTTGGGGCTGCACAAAGCTATAATACCCTGACAACATAGTTGTGTAGGGTATAATTAATATTTCAAAGCTCGATATATTGAACATAGAAATTCTGAACTTATATTAATGTTACTTTTGGGATGTTTGGTATTGAAATTTCTGTATATTAAAGCTTTTCTTAAATTTTTCAACTAATCATCTATTATTTGGTATTTTTGTTTCCACTGCACTATTTTATGTATTTAGTGCAGCGTTTATACAAAATCGCTCGAAAATATGTATGGAAGCTTTATCTAAATCTGAACCGATTTTAACGAAACTTGGCACGTATCATTCTAGACCCATTTCAGTACGCTATGCCAAGCTTCGTGCAAATCGGACGAAAATATGTTTGGGGGCTTTGCAAAAATGTCTAGCCATACTTCATTTTTATAGATTTTATAACATTTTTGCTTCTCCTGTAAAATTAGTAAGAGTGTAGTTACGTCCGTTTGCATTTATGATGACGATATATAGACACCATATATATAATTCCAGCCCCATTTTAGGTATTTTTGAAAGACAATTTTGTCAACCGAATTGGCTGTTATTCTCTTTCAGAGGATACTTTTCTAACATAAACTTGCCATGCCAAATCCCAAATATAAAAGTCTTTGCCCCGATTGTATGTGTTGGTTTAATATTTATTATATTTGAGTTTCTAATATATGTTCTCTACACAATGTATAAAATGAGAATTGCATACGCTCATTTATGTAAAAATATGTTGACGTGTTGGTGAACCATACACTTCACCGCAAAATAACCTGCATCCATGAAGAAATTTTATATGAAATATTTATGAGAAGTAACATAATTTATATTGGACTAGAAATTCTTTAGAGGATTTTAGTTCAGTTCAGTAGTTTGTTGTCAAACTTGTCAAAAATAGGGAATAAAAGCTTCAATAGTACCAGCTACCCATATACAGGGTAATTCAAAATAACAAAATTTTAAAACTATTCAGCACTTTGAAATACATTCCTTTCTATTGAATATAATTTAAGTTACATTCAATCTATGGAAGGTCTCCTGTCTTTTAAGGTAGTTTCTTTTAAGGTAGGCCTTTCTGCAAAATGAGCAATTTGTGTATCCTTTAGAAATTATAGACCTTCGCAGAAAGGTTTTATGATAAGTCCATGTATTATATCTAAACTCTTACCTTTCTTTATTTTCATAAAACACATAGATTTGATATTTTGTCACTCCTACCATTCCACCTAAAAAGATGTTCTGTTCCTTTCATAAAGCGCATCCATTATAAATTCTTAAAAATTAAATATCCCCTTGAACAAAATCCCTTTAGTCTTTGAATAATAGTTTTATTTCCAACTAAATTTGATATTTGCTTTCATTAAACTTGTCCCTTTGCCTTTTGATGTAGATATGCTCGAAAATACCTTTTTGATGCTCACAATAATTGCTTTATTTCATTTTGTTGGTCCAATAAAAACTCTTAGTCCTTTGACGATGCCATAATGTCTTTCTCCATTCAAATTCGTATGTAAGTCTAAAAGCTTTTGTTTTTGCCAGAACTTTAAACAGTTGGTTCAGATGTTCCTTTTGTGGGACATTCTTTCTTATTCAGTTTGGTCATAAATGTGTGTAAATTTAATTTTCTTAAGATAATCCTTTCAACAGGTTTGACATATGTAAATACCACACGTGCATTTCTGCATTTGAGTTGGAAGTATACCTAGGTATATTTGTGGGTGGATTGTGTTTGCCATTTTGGTATTTGAATATTTCAAATTCCCAGAATTATATTTGATGATAAGGACAATTAAATATTAACGTTTATAAAAAAGAGAAGAAGAAAATATCTTCTAAGACAGAAGTCCATTAAAACCACCTTTAAATAATGTTTAATTGCATTAAAATGTGATTCAATTGAAATGGTCTTCTATAGGTAGAAATCATTCAAATGTTATTCTATAGAAAAACCCCATACAAATTATCTGTAAATAGATGACCATTAAAATTGACTTCTATAGATAGAGAATCAATAAAATTATATCTATGGACTGAAGATCACTTGAATGTTCTTAAAAAGTCAGACGACTATTTTCTATAGAAAGAAGACCACTCAAAGTGTTTATTACGTCCATGTTTGAATTACGCTATACATACCCTTAGTCTATGGCACTTTTTCAAAAATACGGTGTAAAATCGTTGGATCAAATTGTATAATATGTTTGCTTTATAATAAGATGAGATGTTTTCAAAAAGTTATTTCTGTATGGGACACTAAATCGAGGTCATCGGCCATTTCACCAAGGCGCAAGTTAGGACTTAATTTAATACTAGGACATTACGATGTGGAAAGTTGCAGTGTACTCAATTTGCTTTATATGAGTATTACACATTTTTTAAATGTTAGCCGGACAGATCTTATCTAAGGAGATTATGAAGATTTGGTAAAAATATTATCAATTAGTGTTTTGTTATTGCAAAATAATCAGGCGGGATCACGCCACGTTTCTTGCTTTATAAAAACAACTATTCATTAGTGGGGAAAGAATGGCATTGTCCACCAACGGATAAGGCAGAGAAGTCTATAAATTAAACCCAAAATTCTCTTGTAACAAATCGAAGTACTAAGCTAACCAACGATATAAACTGCATGAGAATTTCGTTACTCCAAATATGTGAATCATTATATAAACATGATATAAGAAGGAGGTACGATTCTTATATCATGTTTATATAATGATCCACATATTTGGAGTATTTTAGTACGAATTTACGGACGTGCTTTAGTAAGTCCATCAAGGACCCACAAACTCAATTTGACTTATGAATCACTTGCAACATTCGTTTCCGCTGGGCGTTAGTTTTTTTATCCACCATCTACATATACATTGTCCAAAATTTCGAAATTCCTGTCTGATGGTACATCTGGTTATTCATATCTCTGTCAGTCAGACACTCAACATACACAAACCTTTTTATAATTGACATATATAAATAGTTTCTCCCTCGCAACGTTCCATCCATTACTCCTGGTATAAACAACATCAACAATTTTCTTTTAACCTTAACAAATCTTTTCTATTGAATTCCATTTAATTGTCAACCACACGGCTGGCAGTTTTTTCACTTAAGGGAATCCATCCCCCCAACATTCTCTATTTTAATTTTTCAAGATTTTCTATGGGCTGGTAAGTCAATACCAATGCTTGTTAAGATTTGTAACTTTGTACATATATATTTAAAGATTTAAAAGAGAAGAGAAATAATTTACAAAAAATTTTGTAATTGTTTTGTTGTTGTTTTTTGTAATTAAAGATAAGTCCTTATTTTTGATGGCGGGAATCCGACAATTCCAACGGTGTTAGAAAGAGTACATGTCTTGCTCTGGTATGAACTAGGATTATTGACTTCGCTCTAAAATTAACAAAATGGCGGATCAAAAACCAAGTTAAAAGAATAAGGAAGATCTTCACCGATTGGCTTTATCCTAGTTCATACAATAGCTATACACTTACAGAGAAACGTGTAAAAATTTGGTATCGATTGGGTTATTAGTTTTTGAGTTATCGTGCCCGCCATTTGCAAAGGAGAAAAACGCGTTTACAGTTTGAGAAGCCCTTTAGCCGTCACTTGATGTTGACACAATAAATCGGATTTATCTTCAAGAGTTCTTGAAGATTTGAAATTTCACTTGAAATTTTGTAGAGAAATTCTTGAATTAGTGCAGATTTGAATTCAATCAAAAAAATTTTTGACCCCGAGAATGGGGGGCTTTCCATGAAAATTATTAACTCAATTTAATGAAATATGTGTTGGGAACACAGAACCGATTAAAGAAAAAGAGTCTCTAAGGGTAATACAAGTACAGTCCGATTTTTTAAATATTTTTGTATTTTAGTGGTTTAGGATATGTCATCTGACTTTTCTAAATTATTTCTCTAAAATTAAATATAACGTTTCTTTTTTAATATTTAATATTATATTTTAAATTCGCTTCTCAATTGTTAGAAAAAATATGAAAATAGTGATATAACTATTTTACAATTGTCATGTTTCCCTTTCATTGTGAAAAATTATGTCAGTAGAACCCTAGTAAAATACCGAAAATTAGGGGTACCAGTATATGGGGGCTACCCGAAAAAATGGACCTATATACATAATTTTTTTAGAGAGATTTGGTACCTATTAGGAACTCAAAATACTAAATTACAGCAAATTCGGTGGAAAAATACGACCAAAACCCCCAAAATACTGAAAATTATGAGGTACCGCTATATGGGGCCACCAGCAAAAGTGGACCTTTATTTATAATTTATTGTGGAGACATTTAGTACCCAATAAAAACTCAATGTACTAAGTTTCAGCGAATTCGGCTGAATAGCGCGCTCAAGAACCCCAAAATACCGAAATTTGGAGGGTACCCTTATATGGGAGCTATGCCTAAACGTGGACTGATAAATCCTATCTTCGAACTTGACCTGCCTGCAGACAAAAGACAACCCTATGCAAAATTTCAGCACCCTATCTCAATTCCTTCAGAAGATAGCGTGATTACAACAGACGGACGGACATGGCTAGATCGTCTTATAATTTTACCCTGATCAAGAATATATATACTTTATAGGGTCGGAAATTAATATTTCGATGAGTTACAAACGGAATGACAAAATTAATATACCCTCCATACTATGGTGGAGGGTATAAAATGCAGGAAATATATAAGACAATGATTATATTGTTGATACTATGACGGAAATATATATTTGTGTGTGTTGTTAGAATAATATAAAAGAGTTTACGGTATAACAATTCATATATATACTCACTATAATGTTTATTGAAACGAGTTTGGTCCACATTCATGTTAAATCCTCTTCTATGCATAGATATGTTAGACAACTTTGTGTATATACAAAAGGGACACTTTGGGTTTATATAAGATAACCCCTAGATTTCTTCAATATTTTTTTTATATTTTTTCTTCAATTTTTAATTTTATATTTTCGATATCGATCCACGTTGTGTCGCCATATAAATTTGCCTCAAGTTGTTCAACATTTTCAGCATTTTGTATACGCCCTTCAACAGATTTGTATAGAAAATAATTATTTTGTTTCTCATTTCTACTATAAATTTTAAACATAGACCCACAATTAGGCGGTTTAGCTCCTATAGAAGGATTCTGCATTTTTCAACATAAAGTAGGGATCTATTTTCGATATAATAAAGGTTTTAGCTGCATTTTTCAACAGACTATAATAATACATAATCTGCAGGCACTGTTCAATATAGGTCCATGTTTTGAAAAAGACCGATTTATTATTATTTATCTTGGTATTCGAGGATATTCAAGGTTAAACATATATTTGCAGAAAATGTTCTTATATTGACATAAACCCAACATATGGGTTTATGCTTCTTCTCATCAAATTATTTTCCATTACTTAAACATATTCCAAATACAAAAGGGTTACTCCTTATAAATACCATGCCAAAAATGCCAAAAAGTGTAAAATGAAACAAAAATGTCGTCTGCAAGTTATGACAAATGAATTAGTACCCTCCCACCTCTTCAAGTTTCTAAACCACAAAAGTTACCATAGTTAAATTGTGTTACGAAATATGAGCTGAAGCGAACATCTCAACACCATTCAGCAATTCAGTGCCAAGTAAATGTCATTCCCAAATGTGGTTAAGATAAATGTATCCGAATGGGTAATGGACTAGGAAATGATGTGGCCAGAAATTTTTGAGTTTTTCTAAATGTGAATAAACATGCCCCCTCTTAGTTGGATGTTTATAAAGCGGAAGAATACAATTTCTTTCACATACATGGTGTCTATTGTCCGGTATTATAGACGTTCCAAATAAGAATATTAAAAATATGTTGAAACAAATTAGGGGAATGTAGTTCATATTTATATGTATTTGATATCATTCAAAAAGATTAGGATATATATTTTGGCTTGAAAATGTTTTCGACATTATATAATCATTTTTGAAATATCATCGCAAAATATAAAATGATACATTACTAAGCCAAATACATGTTGCAAATAGGATATATATGTCCACCTATTGTTAAGGCCCCCTTATAACGGTTCCCCTCATTATGCGGTATGTTGGCGATGTTGGGCACATTTCTCAACCGGACTTGTTGGGTTCTCAATGAGCAACACATCTGCTTGCCTATTTGTAATTTTGTAAGTTATCCTCTATATAACTGTACCCCAATACCCAATTGAGTGTCTCTATTTTGGTATTTCGATGTTAAACATTTTAATACAAAAAATATACTTTATAGACATTAAATGATAAATCCTGTGTGGTCTAAATATGACAGACCCTAATATTTGTACTAACCATTTATTCGGAGATATAGGCCCATAACCACCGTACATTTGCCACAAAGCTGGCACTAGGCAGTGGTTCCGTAGACCACTGCAAACTAAAACAGCTCGCATCTGTATCTGTCGGCCTATATGGGAACCAATGGTTTAAAAAGCCTATATTATTTTCATTTATTTATCTTCAATCATAATAGAAATGATTTTTCAATAACACTCTATTTCAACACATTGTATTATCATTGTAGATAATGCTTTCTCATGCCAGGATCATCTTATTCATAACGAGGCATTTTCAAGACATAACAAACAAGCACACACAAAGTACAGACATAGCAAACCATGGTGATTACTGGTGAATATTGATGTTAGCAACAGGGCGTTAAATGGGATTTATGAAAAATGTCGATGGAAGCCCGGCTATATTTGAGTGAAAGGTGAGAATTTTTTACCTTTACCTTTTTCTTAAATTATTTTAAATTGTGTTTGTTTTTATTTTGCCCGTCTTCCAAAAATATTATGTTTAAGTGTTTTAAAAGTTAGGAAAGTTTTTCTTTTTTCAAACCATAACAACGTTTTAAATTTCATACACTACACATCTGTTAAACTTTAAATTCACCCCCATTTGAATAATTTTTGTTTTTAACTTAATAATTTCTTTGAATTTCAAACAGCAGTCTTTTAATTTTGATATTAAATTTCCATGACCTTCTAAATCATGTCGTAAATCCAAGTTAGCAGAAAAAACTTTGAATTGTTATTCACAAACTTCATTTGCTGTTAATTTAGAATTTAAAATTGAGTTTTATGGAATGTTTTCAATTTGTTATATTAGAGCCTTCCAAAGTTTAGAAATTCAAGTGTAACATCAAGCCAATGGTTTAAATATATAGACAAATAAAAAAATATGTAAATGCTGATAAATATACCATATAGAGAGAAGCCGGCAGTTTATTAATTACTTTCTTTTCACTCCTTTATTTGAGTTTAATGACTGATCAATTAAATAAATCCAAAATATAAAATTTTATGTTAATCCATTTCTATAATGTTGTAACATTTTCATAAATTTAAATTTCCTTCCACGAATATACCCTGCGATTTCATAAAGACTTTAATCAAAAGTGTTATAACACAACATATGGACACACATATACACATTCAATTGGTTATTTGGCATGCTTTTGACTAAGTAGACATTGTCGTTGCTTGCTCATGTTCAGGTGATAAAGCTTTGAGCCTTTTAGCCATGAATGTGAATAAGGGAGTGTGAGTGGCTGTATCTGTCCATGACAACTGCGTAAAGGTAATAACTTCATTATTCCAGACGTATATATAGGAGCTATATCTAAATCTGAACCGATGTTCACGAAACTTTGTACACATTATTATAGGCGTAATTCAGTACCCTATGCCAAAATTCGTGAAAATTAAAATATTTACAGGGACTTTGGTGCACCAATTATTTAAAATCGGGCGAAACTATATATGGGAGCTATATCTAAACCGGAATCGATGTTCACGAAACTTTGCAAACATCATTCTAGACTTAATTTAGTACGCTGTGCCAATTTTCGTGCAAATCGAAAGATGTATAGGGACTTTGGTACACAATTTACATTAAATCGGACGAAGATATATATGGGAGCTATATCTAAATCTGAACCGATTTTCACGAAACTTCGCACACATCATTCTAGACCTTATTCATTACGCTGTGCCAAATTTCGTGCAAATCACAAGATTTCCAGGGACTTTCGTGGACTATTTACCTAAAATCGGGCGAAGCTATATATGGGAGCTATATCTAAATCTGAACCGATTTTCACTAACTTTGCACACATCATTCTAGATCTTATTCATTACGCTGTGCCGAATTTCGTGCAAATCGAAAGATATATAGGGACTTTGATGCACCATTTACCTTAAATCGGACGAAAATATATATGGGAGCTATGTCTAAATCTGAACCGATTTTTCCAAATTCCTACAGTGTTCGTCCTTGGGCCAAACAAATGAGCTGTGCCAAATTTCACCTAATTCGGGTCATAAATGCGACCTGTACTTTATTTACAATTTAACACCAACAGACGGACGGACATGCATAAATCGACTCAGAAAGTGATTCTATGCATATTCTCAAAAGGAACCATGGGTTTATCTCGATTATTTTTGCATGTTACAAACATATCCACAAAGACATAAGTGTCAGTCGGTGTTGGCGACAGATATAATTTGCCTATGATTTGCGGAGGTCTTCGGAATTACACACAGATTTTATTATTTGCTTTATATAAGAAATATGTTTTTAGCAAAGGGGTTTCGGATTTAATGTTCATATTCACCATTTGTGAGGGAGGTACCAGAAGGAGTGGACTACCGGGTCCCATCTTCGGAATTGATATAGGGTTGGTAAAGATAATAGGTTGTGCAAGGTTTGGTTCAAATCTGACATTCCATTCGCCTGATATTGCATTTATAGATATGAAAAATTTAGACCATTTGTGCTGAAGGTACCAAAAGAAGTGGACCAATGGGTCCCATCTTCAAATTTAAACTAAGTTTGGAAGAAATATTAAAATGTGCAAAGTTTAAATGAAATCGGTAGCTGCCTTCAAGAGTTATCGTGCACACCAGACAGACGGACAACGGACGGACGGACATGTGTAAATCGACACCAAATTTTCTGAAAAGGATTTGGTCCAAAAAAACCAATATTTCGATTAAGCGCATTTTCGCCGCATTTTGATAAGTGTTTACAACCTCATTAGCCATAAGGCTGAGGGTATAAAATTAAAAAAAACCCAGCTAGGGTTTTTCATCCACCTCATAAGCTTTCAGAATTTGGTGGTCCTAGTTGGTTCAAGATTTTTGTGCTGCACAGTGTAATATAATCCCATTTCATTGTCATTATTCAAAAATATAAATTGATTGCTGTAAAGAGTCCATAATCCATAATGACCCATTATGTTCTCTTGTTATTATCATTCAAAAGTATTTGTTTATTTTGAAAGTACGTCAAGTGGTGAATTTTATCTGTTTTTTTTTTTTTGTTTTCTCCACAAAATAAACAACTCGAATTGTATGGAAATAAAATTGGCCTTTAAGTTCAGTTATGGTAAATAATTTATTTAGATGTGTTTTTCATTTAAATTTTCAATGAAATGTTTTTGTTTGGTTAGTGTCCTGGTCAAATGTAGGCATCACTACTGCCTTGGTAGATGTTGTTTTTTTTTTTGTATTGGACTTCCGGTCAATTAAAACCATAAATTAATGCAAATGTTTTGTTTTCCCCTCTGCGGGGCGAATTGTTGTTTTTTATTTTTCTATTTTTGTTTGTTTTGAGTATTTTGAAATTAGATAAATGTCTTTTTTGAATTTTTAACATTGATGTACGTAAAGTTTGTGTTATTGAAGACAGTTGTTTTGACTTGAAACAACAACAAAATACATTAAATATTTACATAAAAGCGACATAACATGGCCCTATTGGGTCTCTATCATTTCATGGTGGCTTATGGGCTTCAAAGACTTTAAGTTCATTTTTGCTAATCGAATCAGCCGTAGTCGTCAATTTTTTTAAATAATATTTCAAAGACTACCTAAGTCATAAGAGGGGAATTTTCAACGAGCTTCATATTTATTTTTGGTTAATGTAACACTATCTAATTGTTATCATAATTTCTTTGTGTTTCCTTTATGCAACTTATTTCGTTTCAGCATTTTCTGAATAACAAGGCTTGTCAAGCAATAAACAAAAAAGGTATCTTGCACCATTGTTCATTTGGAATGAAATTGTTGTCACAAATTCCAGGTATCTATGTAAATCCTTTTGTATTTTTGTAGAAGTGTGCTCATGCTTTTTATGGAAAATGGTGAAACACAACTATTATTTGTTTTCAACAAAAGGAATGTTGAATGAATAACCAAAAGCATATTTGTTATCTTCAGAAACATTCTTGAGTAGTGGAAAGAATATCAAATGAAGAAAACAGAAACATACAAAGAGCATACATGAAAGATTCATCTATGCATGAACTGCTAGCTACATTCAGTGATAAAGCACTCCCCAAATCTTACCACCATTAGATTTGGGGATTACATAGAGTGGCGTATGAATGTTAACCACACTTATACGCACCCACTTACCATGAACTGAATTTAAAACCAGTGAGCGGAGCAGTATAGTCGGACGGGGCCGACCATATGATACCCTACACAACTACCACGAAAATCACACTTTCGGCGGTTCTATATTCTGAGCCTGGGCAATATTTCGTGATATTTGCACCCTTTTCACAGATTATAGATCAACAACTCCTATTTCTAAGCCTTGCATATTTTCCAAAATGTTTTTTTCTTGGAGAGAATAAAAAGAATAAATAGAATAAAAAATTGGTCACTTTAGGTTTTGGTTGATTTGACCCTCCGAAAATTGACCGATCATCATCTAAAAAGCCGCTCTAAGTATTTGGTCAGATCCCCTTCACCTTGTAAAATATATGATGTTCTGTATATAATAATTGCCTCTAAAGCGACTAGAAAATCTGACAAAATTAAAGTTTTCGGTTCATTGCACCCCCTGAATGAAATCTCAACTCCACCGAAAACTATAAGCGTCGTCCTTGACCATAATCGGAACTTCATGTACAATTTCAAAGCGATCAGCGCGACATTTCCGTCCTCTAATGGAGTAATAGTAATAATATGCACATAGTCACCTTTACTTAATTACGTATAACTCCCGCATCGGAGTACATACAGCCATATAATTGGTATCAATTTGAAGGTCAACAACTCATCTTGGACATACTATCAACATCTCGAATATATGTCCTTCAGGAGCAAGTATATACGTCCCAGAATAAAAATTTTGTAATTTTTCACACAAAAGTCAGGGTCCATTTGACCCGCTAAATATTGACCGATCTTTATCAAAACAGGTATGCTTATTCTTAGCCCCGATCCCCTTCTCCATGTAAAATTTCACGATGTTCGCGCCGTAATTGCGGCCTCTGGAGTGACCAGAAAAACCGACAAAAAATTAGTATTTGGTCCATTTCATCCCCTAAATATTAACCGATCTTTATCAAAAACAATAGGGGTCTTCATTGGCCAGAACCCATCCTACATGCAAAATTTCGTGAAGATTGGTCCATAACTGTGGCCTGTATCGTGTTTACAAATTATAATGGACAGACGGACGGACACACATGTCTAGATCGACTCAGCTAGTCGAGATATGACGATCGGTATACTTAAAGGTGGGTCTAGGACCAATATTTCGCGGCGTTTAGGGTATAAATATAAACTTATTGAAATTCCTGTACATACACCCACTTATCATGAACTGAATTTAAAAATTTAAACTTATTGAAATTCCTGTACATACATGATGGTGATATATTTTAGGAGATATTCTGAAGAGGCCACAGTTGTAAAACCATTTGTATATGGAAATCAGTGAGCGGAGCAGTATAGTCGGGGGCCTACACAACTTCCACGAAACTATAACTTTCTGTGGTTTATATTCTGAGCTTGGGCAATATTTTGCGATATTTGCACTCTCTTGACCGACTAGAGGTCAACAAATATTACAAATATTCAGTACAGCTCTTCTAAACACTTGTCAAGATTCCCTTCAATTTTTTCAATTTGGCCTATAAATCGACTAGAAAAAAGCAAAAAATACGTTTTCGGTCCACTTCATCCCAAAATTATTATCTGATCATCACCGAAAATTATAGGCGTTGTCGGTGACCATAACTTCAACCTCATGGAAAATTTCAAAGCGATCAGCGCTATATATCCGCCCTCTAGTGTGGTAATGGGTTACTAAAAAATATGTGAATATGTAAGCATCTGTAAATATTTATGTGTAAGACCCGCATCCGAGTACATACGACAATATAATTGGTATCAACCACTCCTCTTGAACATACTATCAACTTCTCGGGTCTAGGAGCTTTAGGTGCAAATATATACCCCATATAATACAAATTTTGTAATTTTTCACACAAAAGTCAGGGTCTATTTGACCCGCTAAATATTGATCGATCTTTATCAAAACAGGCATATTTATTCTTTGGCCCGATTCCCTTCTCCATGTAAAATCTCGCGATGTGTGGACCATAATTGCGGCCCCAGGAGCGACCAAAAAATCAATGAAAAATAAAGTTTTTGGTCCACTTCATCTCCTTAATATTCACCGATTTTTAACAAAAACCAGTAAGGAAAGTAGTAAAGTCGGACGGGGCCGACTATATGATACCCTTCACCACTATGGGTATATTAAACATGACTATTAGCATGAAATTGGATGAAATAAAATATGTGATATTTATCTAAAAGTGAATCTACGTAGATCTATCCATAAAGTATGTAAATCGACTTCAAACAAATATAAATAGGTCATCCGTTGGGCTATGTCTGTACTTCTAGAAAACGCAACTACATAATTCTATGCTCAATTTTGTACGTTGTGCAAAATTTGATGTCAAACTGACTAACATGGGAAGTTTGATGCCCAATTTACTTGAAATCGGGCGAAAATATATATGGAAGCTCTATCCAAATATTAAGCGATTTCAAAAAAACTTGTCACAGGATAGGTTATACTAATTTCAGAACGTTTTGTTCCTACTGGTTCCTTGGTGCGTCAATTACTTAAAATCAATCTATAATAAAAGGGAGCTATATCTAAACCTGTACCGATTTTCACGAAACTTGCCAGACATCATTCCAGACCCAATTCAGTACGTTATGCCAAATTTCGTGCAAATCGAAAGGTATATAGGGACTTTGGTGCACCATTTACATAAAATCGGATGAAACTATATATGGGAGCTATATATAAATCAGGACCGATTTTCACTAAACTTGCAGACATCATTCTAGGCTCAATTCAGTATGTTATGCCAAATTTCGTGCAAATCGAAGGATATATAGGGACTTAGGTGCACCATCTACATAAAATCGGACGAAACTATATGTGGGAGCTATATCTAAATCAGGACCGATTTTCTCGAAACTTCGCAGACATCACTCTAGGCTCAATTCAGTACTTTATGCCAAATTTCGTGCAAATCGAAGGATACATAGGGACTTTGGTGCACCATTTACATAAAATCGAACAAAACTATATATGGGAGCTATATCTAAATCAGAACCGATTTTCACGAAACGTGGCAGACATGATTCTAGGCTCAATTCAGTATGTTATGCCAAATTTCGTGCAAATCGAAGGATATATAGGAAGATTGGTGCACCATTTACATGAAATCGGACGAAACTATATATGGGAACTATATCTAAATCTGGACCGATTTTCACGAAACTTGGCAGACATTTTTCTAGACCTAAATGATTAGGCTGTACCAAATTTCGTGCAAATCAAAAGATATATAGGGACTTTGGGGCACCATTTACATGTAATCGGACGAAACTATATATGGGAGCTATATCTAAATCTGGACCGATTTTCTCGAAACTTGGCAGACATCATTCTAGGCCCAATTCAGTACGTTATACCAAATTTCGTGCAAATCGAAAGATATAAAGGGACTTTAGGGCACCATTTACATGATATCGGACGAAACTATATATGGGAGCTATATCTAAATCTGGACCGATTTTCTCGAAACTTGGCAGACGTCACTTTAGGCTTAATTCAGTACGTTATGCCAAATTTCGTGCAAATCAAAAGATATACAGGGACTTTGGGGCACCATTTACATGAAATCGGACGAAACTATATATGGGAGCTATATCTAAATCAGGGCCGATTTTCACGAAACTTGGCAGACATCATTATAGGCCTAAATGATTAGCCTGTACCAAATTTCGTGCAAATCGAAAGACATATAGGGACCGTTTACATTAAATCGGTTAAATATATATATGGGAGCTATATCTAAATCTGAACCGATTTTTCCCAATTTCAATAGGGTTCGTCCTTGGGCCGAATAAGTGACCTGTGCCAAATTTCATCCAATTCGGATCATAAATGCGACCTGTACTTTGTTTACAATTTAACATGGACAGACAGACGGACGGACGGACGGACATGCATAAATCGACTTAGAAAGTGATTCTATGCATATTCTCAAAAGGAACCATGGGTCTATCTCGATTATTTTTGCCTGTTACAAACATATGCACAAAGACATAATACCCTGTACCACAGTGTGGTGAAGGGTATAACAATAGGGATCTTCATTGGGCAGAACCCATCATATATGCAAAATTTCGTGAAAATTGGTCTATAACTGTGGCCTGTATCGTGTTTATAAATTATAATGGACAGACAGACGGACGGACACACATGTCTAGATCGCCTCAGCTAGTCGAGATATGACGATCGGTATACTTAAAGGTGGGTATAGGACCAATATTTCGCGGCGTTGCAAACTCTTGAGGCTGCACAAATATAACACCCTACAACATAGTTGTGTAGGGTATAAAAACATAGACTTATTAGAATCCCTGTACATACATGGTGGTGCAGTATTCTGAAGAGGTCACAGATGTAATACCCTTTGTATATAGAAATTAAAATTGTATTTTTTTTTCAAAACAATTTGTTCGTAGCATTGAAATCATTGCCCCTGTGTGTGGTATCAAAACCATATGCGGTTTTTATTTGATTATACCCTTCACCACTCTGTGGGTATTATGGGTATTATGTCTTTGTGCATATGTTTGTAACAAGCAAAAATAATCGAGATAGACCCATGGTTCCTTTTGAGAATATGCATAGAATCACTTTCTGAGTCGATTTATGCATGTCCGTCCGTCCGTCTGACCGTACGTCCGTCTGTAGATGTTAAATTGTAAACAAAGTACAGGTCGCATTAATTATCCGATTTTGATAAAATTTGGCACAAGTCACTTATTTGGCCCAAGGACGAACCCTATTGAAATTGGGAAAAATCGGATCAGATTTAGATATAGTTCCCATATATATTTTCGTCCGATATAAAAGTCCCTATATATCTTTCGATTTGAACGAAATTTGGCACAGTATACTGAATTAGGTCCAGACTGATGTGTGCCAAGTTTCGAGGAAATCGGTTCAGATTTAGATATCGCTCCCATATATAGTTTCGTCCGATTTAAGGTAAATGGTGCACCAAAGTCCCTATATATCATTCAATTGGCACGAAATTTGGCTCAGTGTACTGAATTAGGTCCAGAATGATGTGTGCCAAATTTTAATAAAATCGATTCAGATTTAGATATAGCTCCCGTATATAGTTTCGTCCGATTTAAAATAAATGGTGCACTAAAGTCCCTATATATCATTCGATTTGCACGAAATTTGGCATAGAGTACTGAATTAGGTGCAGAATGATGTGTGCTAAGTTTCGCAAAAATCGGTTCATATTTAAATATAGCTCCCATATATAGTTTTGTCCGATTTTATGTAAATGGTGCACCAAAGTCCCTATATAACTTTTGATTTGCATGAAATTTTGCACAGCGTACTGAATTAAGTCTAGAATGATGTGCGCTAAGTTTCCTGAAAATCGGTTCAGATTTAGATATAGCTCCCATATATAGTTCCGTCCGATTTAAGGTAAATGATGCACCAAAGTCCCTAAATATCTTTCGATTTGTACGAAATTTGGCACAACGTACTGAGTTAAGCCTGGAATGATGTGTGCTTAGTTTCGTGAAAATCTGTTCAGATTTAGATATAGATCCCATATATATTTTCGTCCGATTTAAGTTAACTTGGAACCAAAGTCCCTAAATATCTTTCGATTTGCACGAAATTTAGCACAGCGTACTGAATAAGACCTATAATGATGTGTGCTAAGTTTCGTGAAAATCGGTTCAGATTTATATATAGCTCCCATATATATTTTCGTCCGATTTAAGGTAAATGGTGCACCAAAGTCTGTAAATATCTTTCGATTTGCAGGAAATTTAGCACAGCGTACTGAATTAGGCCTAGAATGATGTGTTCTATGTTTCGTAAAAATCGATTCATATTTAGATATAGCTCCCATATATATTTTTTTCCGATTTTACATAAATAGTGCACAAAAATCCTAATGTTTGTCCGATTAACACGAAATTTTGTACAACGAATGACGTTACTGGGTTTTTTTTTGCAGATTGGTGCAATTAAATTTATCATATGTTGCAGAAAGGCATGTGTATGTTCCTTCAAGGGAACATTGACATACAATTGTAAGGATACATATGTGCAATATGCAATATGTGCAAAGTGGTGAAGGGTATCATATAGTCGGCCCAGTCCGACTTGACAACTTTCCTTACTGTTTTTTTTATTGTTGTTGTTTTGGCCACCACAAATGTGGTGGTGATTGTTAATTAAAATAAAAGTAATAATTGTTATTTTGATGTATTTTGGCAGTATTTTACATTGAAATCAACATGATTGTCATTGTATGTGTGCTTTGTCTACGAATTTTATTAAATACCTTTAAAATTCGTTGATGGCATGTTATGGCTAATTTTCGTAGTGGTTGAAAGTTGTTATTTTTTTCGTAATGATGAATGACAATTTAACGAATCAGAATACTCAATTTAATTTTAATAATAATTGTGGTTATTATACGGTAAACTGTATTTTTTTGTTTATTATTAGAGTTGTTTATTGGAATTGTATATGGTCATTGATTGATGTATAATTTGAATAATTTGGATAAATAAAATGTTGTTAGTAAAAATATTTAAATTTAATGGATTTTGGACACATCTATAATAGCAATAATATTTATTGTTTTAAGAATGACACGAATTTGCTTAAATAATAAATACATTTAATATTTTAAAAATGTATGATTGGTATGAAAGTAAAATAAGCATTGGTATTAGTAATAAATATCATTATTTACATGAACATATTTGGAAAATTTCTATAAATTACATCACACACGAAGTCTAATTTTAGCAGAAACAAAAATATTGTAATATATATCCCCACTGTATTCACAATGTATAACCCATTATTTGTCTATGAGTGTGTGTTTGTGGCGTATGAGTTTTTAAATTACATTCAACATCAATCATACGCTTGCTGTTTCGTGCCAATAGGCAATTGAAATTAAAATAAAATTTTAAAATATGATTCATGACACCGCAATTGCATCACGAATACATTTGTGACAAATTTACAAAATTTTTAATGGTTTGACTTTTGGCAATCAGTCATTTCAAATTGCAAAATTGTAACAAGTGCGTGGTTGTATACAATAATTTCAATCAAACATGACATTTAATTCTAGTGATTTGACTAATATAACGATCAAATAAAATTGCAAAGGGTTTTCTATTTTGCAAACCTCATGGTAATTCCAAAAGTAATTATAATGCTAAATAAATTTGGATATATATGTAATAAGCTAATATCATATTTCAATACCTACGTCTTTTATGAATGTGTTATATTTCATACCAATATAAGTTCCAACAATTCACATATTTATTTGTTTATATACATCGCCGAATTGTCTGATACCCAGATAGGTTTCTAATCGTATTACCTGTCTATTCCGTTTCAACGAATATAAAAACTTGGTAATTTCTGACACCCAACAATGTGCTACGATTTAAATCTGTCTAGCAGCTGAAACAATTTCATAACATATTTTGATACTTTTGCAGGATTTTAGATGAAAACATACAAGTTGCCATTCGATGAAACCTGTCAGTGGTAATCATTTTATGCAAATTTAATACTTCTTGATATGATTTGAAATTGAATGAAATCATATGTCGATTTCATTGCGATTTAAAAGCTCTTAAGATTAAGGTAATTTTTATGCCAGTTTTCCCCTTGTAGGGAAATGTAGCTTTCTTTGTAAAAAACAATTTTAAACAATTTTCATCCTTAATCTTAAAACAAAAATAATGATAGCTTATAACTGATGCCTGCTACAATGTATTTTATTTATTTGAATCAATCCAGAAAAATAAGCATGATATACGCCATAAAATCTGATCGTCGTCAAATTATTCACATTAAAGATTTCCATTTAATTTGCCTTTTTATTCACGTCCTTAGCGAAATAATGACCACATAGGACACACAATATATAGTTCAACAATTATATTAGAAATTGTGGCTTTCATTTCCGCTTGACTGCTCATTTTTGATACCTTTCGAAAAAGGCAAGAATTCATAGACATAGATATATACATTTAATTTATTGAATAGAATAACTAGGATAATTGGTTGCCATGTAAACCCAGATCCTTTTGGCTAATACGAATGTCCAATATTCATTATACGCCACATAATACACAATTGTCATAAGGTGGTACATTAATAGATGGATGATGGGTCAAGGCAGATAAACTTATTTCAAATATATTGTTTTGTAGTACTTAAATTGAATCAAATTTTTGAAGTGTTTCTGAGAATGGCAAAGGAAGATTACGCATTATATCCACGTGTCTATTAAGGGGACCCCCATTCTCGGGGTTAAAAAATTCAAGAATATCCCTACAAAATTTCAAGTGAAAATCTCAAGAACTCTTGAAGATATAGCCGATTTATTGCGTTATTAATCGCTTTTTTTCTCATACATTGTTTTCCGAATGGCGGGCACGATAACTCAAAAACTAATACCCCAATCGATTCCAAATTTTTACACGTTTCACTGTGAGTGTATAGCTGTCGTATGAACTAGGATGAAGTCAATCGGTGAAGATCTTCCTTATTATACCCTACACAACTATGTTGTCAGGGTATTATAGCTTTGTGGAGCCCCACGAGTTTGTAACGCCGCGAAATATTGGTCTTAGACCCACCTTTAAGTATACCGATCGTCATATCTCGACTAGCTGAGTCGATCTAGAGATGTGTGTCCGTCCGTCTGTCCATTATAATTTGTAAACACGATACAGGTCACAGTTATGGACCAATCTTCACGAAATTTTGCATGTAGGATGGGTTCTGACCAATGAAGACCCCCATTGTTTTTGATAAAGATCGGTTAATATTTAGGGGATGAAATAAACCAAATACTTAATTTTTGTGCAAATTTACAAAATTTGTATTCTATGGCGTATATACTTGTTCCTGAAGGACCTAGACCCGAGAAGAGGAGTGGTTGACCTTTAAATTGATACCAATTATATGGTCGTATGTACTCAAATGTGGGAGTTACACGTAAATATTTACAGGTGATTATCTATTCAGATATTATTTAGCAATCCATTACCACACTGAAATTTTCCATTAGAATCCAGTTATGGTCCAAGACAACGCCTATAACTTTCGGTGATGATCAGATAATAATTTTAGGATGAGCTGGACCGAAAACTTATGTTTTTGTGTTTTATTCGATTCGACCCATATGCTACAATTAAAAGCCCAGCATCACAACATAATCCACAGTAAAGAGAATCTGGACAAGTACAGTCCCCGTCTACTGAATATTAGAATTAGATCGCGAAATGTTGGCAAAGCTCTGAATATAGAACCATAGAAAGTTAGATTTTCGTGGAAGTTGTGTAGGATATCATATGGTCAGCCCCGTTCGACTATACTGCTCCGCTCACTTGTTTTTTAATTTGGTTTTTGGTCAAAAATCGGCTATTTTCAAAAAAAAAAAACTTTTTCAAAGGTCCGCCATTTTGTTAATTTTAGAGCTAAGTCAATAATTCTAGTTCATAAGAGAGCCAGACATATACTCTTTCTAACACCGTTGGAATTTTTGGATTTCGATGTTCCAGTGAGGAGTTATCATGCCCGCCATCAAAAATATAGACTTTTCTTTAATTACAAAAAACAACAACAAAACAATAACAAATATTTTTTGTAAATTATTTTTCTTCTTTTTTTAAATCTTTAAATATATAAATATTTGTAGGTTATCGTTTAATATTAGAGGAGTAGAGAATCGGAATATCCTTAATTTATAAAATTAAAAAGTAAAGTGTCAGTCGGCGTTACCTATTTTCATCCTTAATCTTAAAAAAGTAATGATAGCTAATAACTGATACCTGCTATAATGTATTTTATTTTTTTGAATCAATCCAGAAAAATTAGCATGATATACGCCATAAAATTTGATTTTCGTCAAATTATTCACATTAAAGATTTCCATTTAATTTACCTTTTTATTCACGTCCTTAGCGAAATAATGACCACATAGGACACACAATATATAGTTCAACAATTATATTAGAAATTGTAGCTTTCATTTCCGCTTGACTGCTCATTTTTGATAACTTTCGGAAATGGCAAGAATTCATAGACATAGATATATACATTTAAGGGAACCCCACCCATTCTCGATTTTAATTTTTCAAGATTTTCAAAGGGCTGATAAATGAATACCAATGCTCGTTAAGGTTTGTAACTTTGCATATATATATTTGAAGATTTAAAATAGAAGAAAAATAATTTACAAAAAATGTTTGTTATTGTTTTGCTGTTGTTTTTTGTAATTAAAGAAAAGTCCTTATTTTTGATGGCGGGCATGATAACTCCTCACTGGAACATCGGAATCCGAAAATTCCAACGGTGTTAGAAAGAGTACACGTCTGGCTCTCGTATGAACTAGGATTATTGACTTCGCTCTAAAATTAACAAAATGGTGGACCTTTGAAAAAATATTTTTGGAAAATCGGCGATTTTTTACCAAAAACCAAGTTATAAAATAAGGAAGATCTTTACCGATTGGCTTTATCCTAGTTCATACGATAGCTATAAACTCACAGAGAAACGTGTAAAAATTTGAAATCGATTGGGTTATTAGTTTTTGAGTTATCGTGCCCGCCATTCACAAAAAAATGTTTAGAGAAAAACGCGTTTTAAGTTTGAGAAGCCCTTCAGCCGTCACTTGATGCTGACTCAATAAATCGGCTATATCTTCAAGAGTTCTTGAGATTTTCACTTGAAACTTTGTCGGGACATTCATTGATTAGTGTAGATTCGAATTATATCAATAACATTTTTGACCCCGAGAATGGGGGGGTCCCCTTAATTTATTGAATAGAATAACTAGGTTAATTGGTTGCCATGTAACCCCAGTTTCTTTTTGGCTAATACGTGTCAGTCAGTAAAGTGTCAGTCGGCGTTACCTAAATATATATAAGGTATATGTTTAATTAAAGATGTTTCGATTTTCATATTGATCAAATATATAATATTGACTCTTTTTGTAGGATGTACCAGAAGGACCATGGATTCCATCTTCAAACTAGATCTAGGCTTGGCAAATATTATAGGTTGTGCAAAGTTTGGTTCAAATTGGAGATTAGATTTATAAATATTGAAATTTTTGACCTATTGTGGGGATGGATCCAGAAGGAGTAAACCGATGGTTCACATATTGGGATCTGAGCTTTGATCTAAGATTTGCATCACATCGGACGCCTCATTCCCTGATATTGGAGTTAGCAACGTTCAAAGGTTTTACACTTTGTAGGAGAGGTACCCAGCATGAGTCTATATTCGGACTTGATCTAGGTTTGGCTAGAACATAACGATGTGCATAGTTAGGATGAAATTAAATATAAATATTAAACAGTGAGCCGAGTAGTATAGTCGGACGGAGCCAACCTACACAACTTTCACGAAAATTTAGCTTTCTTTGTTGTATGTTCTGAGCTTGCGCAGTTTTTCCCGATACTTGCACCCTCTTGACCGATTGGAGGTCAACAACACCTTTTCCTTACACTGACATATTTTCCGAATATTGGAAATATTTCGTACAGTCCCTTTAATTACTTTTCCAGGCTCGAAGAAAAAAATAAGTTTTCGGTCCACTTCATCCCAATATTATAATCTGATCATCAGCAAAAATTATAGGCGCTGTCCTTAACCATACCTGGATCCTCATGGAAAATTTCCAAGCCATCAGAGCTATATTTCCGCCCTCTAGTGTGGTAATGGGTTACTAAATAATGTCTGAGTACGTAAGCACATGCAAATATGTACGTATAACTCCCACATTCGACTATATACGACCATATAATTGGTATCAATTTAAAGGTCAACCACTCCTCTTGGATATACTATGAACTTCTCGGCTATATGTCCTTCAGGAGTAAATATATACGCCACAGAATACAAATTTTGTAATATTTCACACAAAAGTCAGGGTTCATTTGACCAGTTAAATATTGACCAATCTTTATCAAAACAGGCATACTTCTTCTTTGGCCCGATCCCCTTCTCCATGCAAAAATTCCCGAGGTTTCGACCTTAATTACGGCCTCTGGAGCGACCAGAAAATCAGACAAAAATAAAGTTTTTGGTCCATTTCACCCCCTAAATATTAACCGATCCTTATCAAAAACAATAGGGGTCTTCATTGGCCATAACCCATCCTACATGCAAAATTTCGTGAAGATTGGTCCATAACTGTGGCCTGTATCGCGTTTACAAATTATAATTGACAGACGGACGGACACACATGTCTAGATCGACTCAGCTAGTCGAGATATGACGATCGGTATACTTGTAGGTGGGTCTGGGACCAATATTTCGCGGCGTTACAAACTCTTGGGGCTGCACAAAGCTATAATACCCTGACAACATAGTTGTGTTGTTAGGGTATTTAATTTAAAACAACTCTTATTTCTTAAAAACCTATTGTCTAACAAAAAAAGTTAACAAAACTAGGCAAACGATATGAATTCTAAAATATTTACAAATTTTTAAAAGGTTGACCCTTTGTGAACCAAGTACCTATCCTTATACATTATGTAGACTGAATGACAACATAAGGTTGTGTAAATATCGACTTTAAATTAAAATGGGTTTGGTGCAAGAAAGTTGGAAGTTATTTTGTCATAGGGGAACATAATACGATTCCCGGCTACAACCGTTGTTAAATTGTCGTAATCGATCATTATACAATTTTAGCGTTACCCTTTATAATATAATTCTACTATATATTCAGTTTATGGTTTTATATGCTTTTCTTATCAAAACCTAAATGTTTGTTTCTCTACTAGCTACATATGACCAACACAGATTTGGGATATTTTTTAATTTTTTGGATTTTTTTTAATATCATATTTTTCTTATAAAATAATATTTAAATATAAACTAATACCCAAAATATCAAAACATTCGTAATTAAGATCAATTTAGTTGTAACTTTAAGCAGAATTCATACTACAAATTTTAATTTATTTGTTTCTTCAACTAAGGCAATTGTAACTGCAATTTCATATTGATTAACAATTTCGTTTCTAACCCATATTTAATGAAATAAGTATTTGAAACATTTAGTTGTATTCGTTGTTTTGGAATTCCACTCGGTAAATATAAAGTTATGTTAATTAGACCATTGTTTGACAGACACTTTAAATAATTAATGGAAGACTTTCGCGTAAAACTTGGCAGACAATTTCAAATAATAATACAAATTATTGGTATGCTAATTAACACTGTTTTTGGAGATTTTGCTATCGGTGTAATGTCAGTGACCATTAAAGTCAATAGACAAGAATTTTAATATTGACCGAATGGTGGGAAGTGCAGTTTGCATGGATGTGGCTATAATTAGCAATTCCGTATTTTTATTTTATTCTTTTTTTTATAAATACAGAATAATGAGTACTGACTCCTTTTTGTCAATATGGCAGGTTTTTATTTTTAAGGTCCTAGCATTATTTTTTGCTAGCATTGACATTTCGGATTTTAGAAGATAATATAGAGCTATGCCATTTTTAAACATACTTTTAATTTCTTGGATTACATATTTCGGTTTATAAAAAAACCTTGGTCGCACGTAAAATAAATATATGGGAAATTACAAAAATCTTTTAAATCCTTGAAACTGTGGTTTGCAAGGTTATAACTCGCGAAATATGAATATATTGCATACAATTTAAATTCATTTCTATAAAATGAAGTGTTCTCGTCAAAATCTTAAAATATTGGTAATAATTAATAAGTTGCGTGGAAGCTGTGATGGTGGTAATGTAAAAAAATGGGTGAAAATGCGTTGAAGCCAACGAGTTTTTTTGTGTTTCTTTCTGATTTGTGGCTAAACTACACAACGCACGCATATGTGATCAGTGACTATGTTGCAGAATACCCCATGGACAATATGGTTCTAATGTATGATTTTTCGATAAAATCACTGCATCCACCCAAAATGGAAGCTGACATTTTGAATCCGGATTTTCGATGTTTTTTGAATTTACCTTATAATTAGGACGCGCAATCAGATAATGGACTGAAGTAGTTATAGGATTGTAGAACTCGTGATTTTGCGTCGTTTGGTGTATATATCATGAACGTGCTCACCGTAGCTTCTTTGCAATTGGGTTCAAAAGACAATAATTTGGTGCGTAAATTTTTATAATTTTTTTTTGAGTCTAAAATTAAGAAAGTCCATTTAAATTTCGTGGAACCCCGCGTGATTTTATTTTTATAACGTGCCGGTTCTAATGAGCCCATCCATGTTCAATTCCGCCCAATAAAACGGTGGATATAGGTACCTTGAATGTGGGAAAAACTGCAAAAACTGATTTTGACAAATTCGAGTATATAATCGCGTTTTTCTTCGAATTTATTTCACATACATTAATTCTTGTGTTATCATATTCGCGAATCTGTGTGAAAATAGGTCAAAAATATATCGATACGCAAATAATAAGCGTATTTTATCCAAAATCGATTGTTGAGGCACATTCGCGGTTCTTAACCGATCCATTTAAAATTGGTGTCCTTTTGTGTATGTTCACCGTTGCGCCAATTGAGGGTTTTGGCATAGTAAGGTGCATCGAGCGGCACACTTTGGCCGTTTAATGAAACCTCGAAAAATGCATATTTATTGTAAGAGATTGATTCGGTTTATACGAAAACCGTGTGCGCATCAACTGATTTCAACTAATACGCGAACTGTATGCTTTTTAATGTTGATCATTTTCATGTACTGTAACTGCTATATATGTGGTAATTTTTAAAGTCAAAACTCTTAACAGAGGAATCTACCGATGGTTAACAACCATTTACAAGAGTTTGTAGAAGAAATCGTCACGTAGTGTAGAAGATCTAGACTAAACCGTATTATCTTAACCATACCAAAAAATCAAAATTGAAAAAAAAAAACATTTTGTGGCAATTCAAAAATTAATTTATTTTATTTTCAGATATTTTCATGCTTTTATTTGTTTTTCGCGACTATTAAACCGTATTTCAATGTGATTTGACTAGTATGCAAAGAAAGCAAATGTGTTTAACCATTTGTCAAGAAATTCGCGAATTACAACAAATAGGAATTCATTTAATTTATATTTGAAATACAAGATTTAAAACCGCTATAACTTTTGTGCGCAGCATCCTAATTTGTGAACGCGAATAGATTTCGAATCAGCATATTTTTCTTAACCTATGTACCAAAAATCATAAATGTGTTCGCAAACAAAATTTTCAAATTTTTTTAATGGAATTTTAAAAGAATATTGATTGATAAGTTTTCCACTCCTTTTTTTTGTAGTCTTTGTTTTGTAGCCTTTGGAATGTTGTCTTAATATGCTACGATTAAATCCTCATAAACATAACTCCTATAAATCTATTATACCCACATCTGTTGAAGTCTATCCAAATTATCGAATCAATGATTGATAGTCTGAAAAGTTAAGCGTTTAACAAACAATGCCTGTGTTAATAACTAAATCAATAGATTAATGATAGTCTGCAATTTTTATTGATGCTGTTGTTATTGTTCGTTGGGTTTTGGGCACAGGTGTTGTTGAAGTTAATCAAATATTATTATTAGAATACATTCTCCTGTCCGACGTCTACAGCTTGTTTGGGTGTGGCTGTCTAGGTAGTCAAGCAAACACAACTAAATATTTTGCGTGTCTTTAAATATTCAAATTGACACATTAACGCAATTTGTAATAAATGATAAACTTTTTAAATAATAAATTTGCTTGGCGTTTTGAATAATTCATTATTTTTCAGTGAAAATTGACATTGTGAGAATCGGTGATAGTGATAAAAAAAAAACAATTAATTCCAATTTCGTTTTTGCAGATTTTGCGTTTGCTAAGTAAAATTTTTTATAATGCTGACGGGAAATTTATTATTAATTTTATAATTTATTATTTTTTAATCTTCTGTATTGCATTGATGATTTTAAATTCGAGGAAGAAAGTTTTTTTTCTGAAGAGAATATGGGAAAAGTTCGGGGATATGTGGTATATTATGTTGTAAAATTTTTTACGCATTTTTTTTTGTTTCTATGGTAGTAGTAGTGGTCGAAGACGTGAAGAAATATTGAGAGAATTTACCAATCCAATAATTATTCAGTTAGCATTCTAAATAAAATTGGGCTTATCTAGCCAATTTTTAGACTATTTTTCTTATTTGGAAGGCTGAGACATTTAATGAACAATATAAATTTATAATTAAATATAATTTATAATAATATAAATTTATACTTTGCCTTTTAGTACAATTTTTTATTTTGGAATAAAGTTTTGGCGTAGGACATGAGTCCCGTCACATTTAACAATAAATTACAAAAAATTTTACATTCCAATTAAATTGTCCAATTTGTAATATGTTCTGTTTAAGTCAAAATACAAAATGTTTTCTTCTTTTTTCTGTGTTATGTTCTTTTTTGGATGTATTTGACATTTGTAACTTATTTGTGAACAAAATAATTTGACAATACTGTCACAGCATGACCTTAATAACAATGTGTTTATTTTTTTTTTCTTATATGATTTTTTCCTACTTAGTAAAAAATAGTTGCAATTACAAAACGTTATGCGAACATAGACAATAGATCTCATATGCGGACAATAGATCTCATATTATAATAAAAGAGTATAAATAATTTTATTATTTAAATAACATTATACACATGAAGTGTTTATCATAATGGTAATATGAAAATTCTGCATTAAATTGCGCACTAATTAACTCTAATTATTATTATGAATTATTTTATTGGCATTACATATTTTGGTAATATTTAAATTTTTGTGTTATCACCATGGTACCCCAGAACCAATAAGAGATTATGGTGTAGAGTGTATACCACCTAGCCAAAATGAGGTCATAAAAGCAATTAATCGGCTCAAGAATAACAAATCAGCAGGAGCCGATGGGTTACCAGCCGAACTATACGAGAGTGGTGGCCAGATGCTGGTCAGGAGCATGCACCAACAGATTAGCACAATTTGGCTAAATGAATACATGCCCAATGTTTGGAACCTCAGCATCCTGTGTCCCGTGAACAAAAAAGGAGACAGGACGATATGTGCCAACTATAGAGGAATAAGTCTCCTTCCCATCGCATATAAAGTGCTATCCAGTGTGCAGTGCAAACGATTGAAGCCAATGGTCAATGACATCATCGGACCATACCAATGCGGCTTCAGACCTGGCAAATCCACCATTGACCAGATTTTCACTCTACGCCAAATCCTGGAAAAGACCCACGAAAAACACATCGACACATACCACCTACTTGTCCACTATAAAGCCGCATTCGACAGCCCTATCCGTTCAGAGGTGTTTAAAGCCATGTCTGCGTTCGGCATTCCTGCAAAATTAATACGGCTATGCAGGATAACTTTAAGTGGCACAAGGTCAGCCGTTAAAGTAGGAAAGGACCTATCGGAGCCCTTCAATACCGAACGAGGATTCAGACAAGGTGACAGTTTGTCGTGTGATCTTTTTAACATCCTACTGGAAAAGGTCATACGAGACGCAAAGGTGAACATCGGCATAGTCAGTCGTATTGAGCTGTAGTGACTACGGTGGCTAGGCCATGTTGTGCGGATTAATGAAAATGCTCCAGATTAAAAGACATATAAAAATGAGCCTACTGATGGTTCCCGTAGAAGGGGATGGCCACGAATTAGATGGAAAGATCAAGTAGAAAACAACATCTTGGAACGTGGTCTTCCAAATTGGTGGACTTGCGCACAAGACCGACGCGCTTGGAAATCTTTTTTAAGCTCGGCTTATAGAACAAACGTTCTGTTACAAGCCAGCTAAGTAAGTAAGCTGTCTTCTAATATAAAATATATTGATGTTTAATTGTGTTATGCAGTGCAACAACAAACCTATTTTGTTGTAGAATAACATCATGCGTGGGTTAATGTCATCTATTGACTTTCTTTTTTCAAATATTGCTCGTGAATATATTTGTCTGACATTTAGATTAACAAGGATATGTGTCAGTTACAGGTATGTATTGACAAGTGAAGTGTGTATGTAGATATTTTACAAATACAATTGACGTATGTTATATAGTAAACAAGTAATCTTATATTTACACACTTGTGCGATACTCAAGTATGTAAATATAAGATAAATACTTGCGTATAGAGTCAATATAGACTTCAACAAGTTGGTTATGGTTACCATAAAAGGTTGCAGTCATATGATAATAAGCATCCCTCACCTCAGTGATCCAGTTGACTAGGATTGCAGCATTCAAGTATTGTGCTTGCAGAGCTGTCCAAAAGCAAAATGTGCTAGACGTTGTCCCTGTGGTATAAACTGAGAACAATCAACATATCCCATGTCTCGCACATACATTACGTGTTTAGTATATAACTATTTTCCAATAAGTGTTGTTGTTATTTTAGTTTTTATACACTACACAACTATGTTGTCAGGGTATTATAGCTTTGTGCAGCCCCAAGAGTTTGTAACGCCGCGAAATATTGATTCTAGACCCATCTTTAAGTATACCGATCATATATCTCGACTAGCTGAGTCGATCTAGACATGTGTGTCCGTCCGTCCGTCTGTCCATTATAATTTGTAAACACGATACTGGCCACAGTTATGGACCATTCTTCACGAAATTATGCATGATGGGTTCGGCCCAATGAAAACCCCTATTTTTGGTAAAGATCGCTTAATATTTAGGGGATGAAATGGACCAAAAACTTTATTTTTCTTTGATTTTCTGGTCGCTGCAGAGGCCGCGATTATGGCCCAAACATGTCGAATTTTGACACGGAGAAGGGGATTGGGCCAAAGAATAAACATGCATGTTTTGCTAAAGATCGGTCAATATTTAGCGGGTCAAATGGACCCTGGCTTTTCGGTGATGATCAGATAATAATTGTAGGATGTAGTGGACCGAAAACAATTTTTTTTTTCGATTCATCTATAGACTATAAGCCGAACATCACAACACAAACCACGGTGAAGGGAATATGGACAAGTAATGTACTGAATATTGGTAATATTCGGAAAATATGTCATTATTGTCAGATATTATTAAAGAACATAGTTTTATATCTTTACATAGGTCTATAAAAGAGTTCTCACATATTTCTGGAAATGAAACGCTTATTTCATATTGGAAGGTAAGAGAAGTTCGGTCCAACCCGACTTAAAATTTTTTTTATATTTTTTCCTTTTTTATACCCTCCACCATAGTATGGAGGGTATATTAATTTGGGTTTTCCGTTTGTATCTCATCGAAGTAATCATTTCCGACCATATAAAATATATACAGTGGCTCCATCGAATAATCGGACAAGTGGTTGTCAGATATAATAATGATATGCATATCAAAGAAATTGTCTAAATGTGTAGTTTTTTTCGCTTTTATTTACACATTACTTAATTATATTTCTGAACAATACAAAAAACAACAACTTTCCTAGTGATAACAGTAAATTTCGCCAGAAAAACAAAATTAACTCAATTTATTGTGTTCAACGCAAAATCGGACAAAGCAAAGTATCAATGTTAAAAAATGCAAAAAATCGAGAAACTAATATTAAGTTGCATATCCTTTGTTGTACAGAACGGCCTGTAAACGCTTCGGTATTGATTTGACCAAATTCTGGCATACCTCCTGCTCTATGGAGTTCCACGATTCCAGTAAAGCCTCCTTAAGCTGTATTAAGGAGTTAAATTTTTTTCTCATGCACTCTCCTAGCTAATTCTTCCCAAATATGCTCAATTACGTTAAGGTCTGGGCTCTGTGCAGGTGTTTGTATAAGTTTGGGGCAGTTATGGATCAACCAAAGCTTTGCAACACCTGATGTGCGCTTGGGATCGTTGTCTTGATAAAAGGCAAAGTTGTTCGCGATACCCAATTTGTCTGCACTTTGCTTTACATTTTGTTTTAAAATGTTGAGATAGACAAATTTGTCCATTTTACCATCAATAAAATGCAAATTGCCTCATCCCGCACTTGACATGCAGCCCCAAACCATAACAGAACCTCCTCCGTGCTTAACAGTGGCTTTTGTATTCTTATGATTAAATTCAGCATTTGGCTTACGCCACACATACATCTTTCTATCTGATCCGTGCAAATTAAATTTGCTTTCGTCAGTAAACAGAACCTTAATATAATGAAAACTACCAATATAAAAAAAAATATATATGTTTAACTCTTTTTTAATGTTCAGAATACATTTATATTAGAAAAACGTTTGTCCGATTATGCGATGGAGCCACTGTATATTCTTGCGTCTTTTGTCTGCAGGCAGGTCAAGTTCGAAGATGGGCTTTATCGGTCCACCTTTAGGCATAGCTCCCATATAATGGTACCCCCAAATTTCGTATTTTGATGTTCTTGAGCGTGTTTTTCAACTGAATTCGCTGAAATTTGGTACATTGAGTTTTTATTGGGTAGCAAATCTCTCCACTAAAAATTATAAATATGGGTCCATTTTTTCGGATAGCCCCCACATAATTTTGCGGTATTTTGGGGGGTTTGACCGAATTCGCTGAAATTCGGTACTTTGAGTTCTTATTGTGTAGCAAATCTCTACACTAAAAATTATAAATATGGGTCAATTTTTTCGGGTAGCCCCCATATAAGGGTACCCTCCAATTTTCGGTATTTTAGGGTTCTTGAGCACGGTTTTCAACCGATTTCGCCGAAATTTGGTACAGGGGGTTCTTATTGAGTACCAAATTTCCCCACTAAAAATTATAAATATAGGTCTATTTTTTCTGGTTGTCCCCATATAAGGGTACCTCCCAATTTCCAGTTTTTGGGGGGTGTTGACCGGATTTTTCCCCCGAATTGGCTGTGATTTAGAAATTTGAGTTCTTATAGGGTAGCAAATCTCTCCACAAAAAATTTTAAATATAGGTCAATTTTTTCGGGTAGCCCCCATATAAGGGTACCCCAGATTTTCGATATTTTGATATTCATGAGCGCGTTTTTCAAACGAATTCGTTGAAATTTGGTATTGTGTAGTCGTATATGGTAACAAATCTGCTCAACAAAAATTGTTAATATTCACCCCTTTTTAGGGGTAGTCCCCATATAACCCCCTTTTTTATATTAAAATAGTTATCTGATTTGTTCCGTGTGTTGTGGTTGGGTAGTCATTACGGGAAATAGTGAATTTTTACCCTACAAAGACTATTTAGCCATCTGTTTTAAGCATTCCGCTTTCTAAAGATATTTTTATAAAAAACTCAAACATGACTATAATGAAATATATCGGCAGATATTTAGACATCTCCTCAATATAGTTATACCTCCTGAAGGAAAGAATTGAGATAAACAATTAAAATATTGGGGTCAAAATTGTCATATACCTGTCATTAATTAGGCATAGCACTCATATAATGATATCCCCAAATATTCACTATTTCCTACACTATGTAATCAATATTGGTCCCCCTTTAGACATACCCTCATATAACTTTGTAATCTAAATTACAGTAGTTTGAGGATTTTATACTCTACCATGCGTTATCAGAATCAGTCCACTTTTTGGATCTTACAGATTTTAGGAAAAATCCCCTTTAAAAATTGCTGAAGTTTGTATTTGGTGTACATAATGGTTTACATAAATAGGTTTGTAGAATTATCGGTATATGGCCAGTTTTTGGTATGTTCCCTATATTTTCATTGCATGTATCTGTCAGTATAACTATGGTGGAGGGTATCTAAAGTTCGGCCCGGCCGAACTTAACGCTTTTTCACTTGTTTATATTTTACATATTATGGAAATCAACTTACGAACAACACATTGTTGCCGTCAAATAACTGTTAAAAAATGCCATTGACAATGAGTGAACACCTACGATGTGTACAACATGAATAGCGGGAATTTTATATAAATGAACAACATCCACTGAATAAATACATTGACAATTTTGCCGAATTCATTTGCATATCTAATTTTAAAAAAATATACACGGAAACAATATGGGGAGATTTGATGTGTTTTTTTGTTAACGAAAGGATATTTAACAATTGTAATACTTTTTATTACAAAGAAGTTTGCAGTCATAAAAATGGTCGATATATGTTGTTTGCATATACTGTCGAAATCGTTTATAACGACATATCAGCTATAACGACCAAATCCAAAAGTCCCGAATTTCTGCCCTTTAAAGCCCAGAATATAGTTTGAAACGACATCGCTTATAACGACGAACAAACATATTTTGTGTTTCATCCAAAAAAAATAATTCGCACTTGTAATTGTTTACATCATTGAAAATTGCATAGAACCAATTATTATTGTTGTTGTTTAGAAAAAATAGGATTTGGAATTGTTACAATTGCCTTTGCAGAGCATAGCAACAATCACATGGCCGCTTGCCCACCTAACTGGCTGTATTTATTATTTGTGGCATTCAGAATGCAATTCAAGTTGTATTGTTGTGTATCTGGTTATCTCGCAAAGTATTGTTCGACTCGCATTCTATTGTTGAAATATTTTCAATATTGTGTTTTTGTTTTTTTACAAAGTGAAAAAGTGGATAATTGCAATTCTATGCAATTGCATTGAAATAGTTGTTAGGGTTAAATTTAAATACTGTACAATTGAGATCAAAGATATTTTAAATTTCAATGGGGAATTAAAAGACTAGGTGGACTGTAACATCTGGTATTCAATAAGGCCGAATATTAGTTAAAGACCACATAAAGTCAAAATAAACCAGTAAGGAAAGTAGTAAAGTCGGACGGGGCCGACTATATGATACCCTTCACCACTATGGGTATATTAAACAGGACTATTAATATAAAATTGGATGAAAAAAAAATATGTGATATTTATCTAAATATGAATCTACCTAGATCTATCCATAAAGTATGTCAATCGACTTCAAACAAATATAAATAGGTCATCCGTTGGGCTATGTCTGTACTTCTAGAAATCGAAGGATATATAGGGACTTTGGTGCACCATTTACATGAAATCGGAGGAAACTATATACGGGAGCTATATCTAAATCTGGACCGATTTTCACGAAACTTGGCAGACATCATTTTAGACTCAATTCAGTACGTTATGCCAAATTTCGTGCAAATCGAAAGATATATGGGGACTTTGGAGCACCATTTACATGAAATCGGACGAAACTATATATGGGAGCTATATCTAAATCTGGACCGATTTTCTCCAAACTTGGCAGACATCGCTCTAGGCTTAATTCAGTACGTTATGCCAAATTTCGTGCAAATCGAAAGATATATAGGGACTTTGGGGCACCATTTACATGAAATCGGACGAAACTATATATGGGAGCTATATCTAAATCTGGACCGATTTTCTCCAAACTTATCAGACATCGCTCTAGGCTTAATTCAGTACCTATGCCAAATTTCATCCAATTCGGATCATAAATGCGACCTGTACTTTGTTTACAATTTAACATGGACAGACAGACGGACGGACATGCATAAATCGTCTTAGAAAGTGATTCTATGCATATTAGAAAAAGGAACTTTGTGTCTATCTCGTTTCCTTTTGCCTGTTACAAACATATGCACAAAGACATAATACCCTGTACCACAGTGTTGTGAAGGGTATAAATACTATGATCAAAATAAAATATTATGTCGATTTAGACATGTGCGTTTTTCTGTTGCAATCACGATAGAGATAAGAATTTTTATGGAGACCTTTGAACTAGATTTTGGGTATTGCAATGGTCGTATTTCGCTCCAAAGAGGTTTAGCACTCATTGATCCTGAAAAAAGAAAAACATTTCTAAAGAAAATTTGGTGGTATATCCCACCTAAGTGACTGTAAGTCGGCACTACGTTTTTCGGAGACTAACATACATTTATAGAGAAAAAGTCCAATAAAGATCCATGTTTTCAAATATCTCTAAATAATGGTATTTTGATGGTCTTAGCCTCACTTATAATTTAGTACCCCGGGTTCTTGAAGGTAAGAGTGAATTTCCCAACCATGAGAAAAAGTCAGCATTCACCGGACTTTGTTCATACCAAATTGATGACACCTATGAAAGGAAAGGGTTAAGTACAATTGAGGTAAATAGCATAACACTTTACAGCTACATAAAATCGTATTTATTCTGAAAAGTTACAAACAACATATTTCCTATGTCTACAATAACAATTGTTATCAATTTTATGTTCGTAAATTCCGTATTGTTTCCAATATAAAATTTTTATGACCAGATACCCATCAAATAGTTACTTTTTTTCTCAAAGAAAACGATTACTTTTGATATAAAAACAAATTGTCAGCAATTTGCCCCTGGTATTCATACGCGAAACATAAAACAAAGGTAGTACCTAACTCTAAGGTGAAAAAATTAACAAAGAGAGAAAAATAAAGAACTTCTTGTGGGGTCTTAAGCTACTTATATTCACAGCAATGAAACATTTACCATATGTAAATGACAAAAACAAACGATCCAACATTCAAAGTTTTAGTTTATTTCCATGTGAGTTAAACAAACAAATAAACACTAAAAACTTTGTTTTAAAATAAAATTATAAATGTATTAACATCCCACCTTAACTTTATATTTTCGCTCGTTTTTTTATTTTTGTAAAATATCTAAACGTTTTACGATTCAACATCAACAACAAGAACTACGATTAGTACAACTAACCTTGCAAACAAGTATGGTGAAGTATAGCTACAAAGCCCTTATAAAATATCCATGTATATGTAAATTTCAAATCGAGTTGTAAAAGTGTTAAACAAACTGTTGGATTTTTTAATAATTTTTTGAACAAATGACAATTGTAACCAAAGTCTTAGTCGAAGATCGTTAGTTGGCAGTGTAATTGTGTACACTGACAATAAAGTGTCAGAGAAACAAAATGTGATATATATATAAGCAGATTGTATAAAACACACATATTTGAAATATAACCCTTTGTTATCTCCACATTTTTATACCCTTCACCACACTGTGGTACAGGGTATTATGTCCTTGTGCATATGTTTGTGTCTAAAGGAATCGAGATAGACCCATAGTTCCTTTTGAGAATATGCATAGAATCACATTCTGAGTCGATTTATGCATGTCCGTCTGTCTGTCCGTCCATGTATTTTTGTAAGCAAAGCACAGGTCGCATTTATCATCCGAATTGGATGAAATTTTGCACATCCCATTGGTTTGGCCAAAGGACGAACCATATTGAATGTGGAGACAATCAGTTCAGATTTAGATATAGCTCCCATATATATTTTCGTCCGATTTTAGGTAAATGGTGCGCCAAAGTCTCTGAAAATCGTTAGATTTGCACGAATTTTGGTATAACGTACTAAATTAAGTCGACAATGATGTGTGCTAAATTTCGGGAAAATCGGTTCAGATTTAGATATAGCTCCCATATATAGTTTCGCCCGATTTTAAGTAAATGTTCCATCAAAGTTCTTGCAAATCTTTTGATTTGTACGAATTTTGGTACAGCGTACTCAAGTAAGTCTAGAATGATGTGTGTTAAATTTCGTGAAAATTGGTTCAGATTTAGATATAGCTCCCAAATATAGTTTCGCCCGATCTTAAGTAAATGGTGCACCAAAGTCCTTGAAAATCATTACATTTTCACGAATTTTGGCATAGGGTACTGAATTAAGTGTAGAATGACGTGTGCTAAATTTCGTGCAAATCGGTTTAGATTTAGATATAGCTCTCATATATAATTTCGCCCGATTTTAGGCAAATGATCCATCAAAGTCCTTGCAAATCGTTAGATTTGCACGAATTTCTGTATAGCGTACTGAATTAACTCTAGAATGATGTGTGTTAAGTTTTGTGAAAATCGGTTCAGATTTAGATATAGCTCTCATATATAGTTTCGTCCGATTTTAAGTAAATGGTGCACCAAAGTCGCTGAAAACCATTAGATGTGCACGAATTTTGGCATAGTGTACTGAATTAAGTGTAGAATGACGTGTGATAAATTTCGTGAAAATCGGTGCAAATTTAGATATAGCTCCTATGTATAGTTTCGCTCGATTTTAGGTAAATAGTGCACCAAATTCCCTACATATCTTTCGATGTGCACGAATTTTGACATAGCGTGCTAAATTAAGTCTAGAATAGTGTGTGCAAAGTTTCGTGAAAATCGGTTCATATTTAAATATAGCTCCCATATATATTCTCGTCCCATTTTATGTAAATGCTGCACCAAGGCCCCCATTATCTTTCAATTTTGGTATAGCGTACTGAATTACGTCTAGAATGATGTGTGCAAAGTTTCGTGAACATCTAATCAGATTTACAAACACCTACTATATATATTTTCGTCCGATTTGAAGTAAATGGTGCACTAAAGACCCCTAGCTAGGCCGATTGACACAACGTACTGAAGTTAATATAAAGTAATCTCTGGCAAGTTTCCTTGAAATCGGTTCAGGTATGTTTTATGTTCAGAGTGCCATTTATGTTGACCTTTACCTCTCGTATGACATTTTCCAGCAAGATGTTAAACAGATCACACGACAAATTGACAAATTGTGAGCTATGTCGTGATATGACGGATGATGAACACTACTAATCTACATAGACTGTGTCTACTGATCTCGACTTTATGAATTCCCTACGTTCATAAGTCTAAGTTATTTGAAAACTGATATTATTTTATTCACATACCTATATGTTTTTAGTGAATGAAATGTGCATTTCTTCTTGTTCCACAGTTGAACACTTGGAACAGGCTTTATTTAACATTTAATATTGTCACACAGTGTAATATTTGAACCACTTCCATTAAATTAATTTATTTATCTTCATATTAATCCACCTAACGTATGAGTAGTATTTATTAGCCGCAAATAAATCATACGTATATGCTGCCCACAAATTAAAATTAAATTCACAAACTTAACCATTCTCTTAGTAGGCAACAATAAATGAGAGAGACAGGGAGATTCAAAATGAGAGAAACTCAATTTCCACTCAAAATAGAAAATTGCCACTCATTTCAAATACTAAATGCGTGGCACTCTCTCTCTCATGAGTGAAGGAAGACAGTATTATTTTGGATGCTGTTTTTGTTGTTGCAATGCAAAATGTAAACAAAAACAAACACATACATTAGCACACCCACAAATTGGTATACTAGAGGAATCAAGTTTTTTGTGATTGGTGTTGTTTAGTGAACAGAAGATATAACATGCGAATGAATTTGTGGGTGGTTTGGCATTGTGGGCAAAAGAAGGTAATTCGTGGTGGGAGATAAAAATGTTGGCGTATCAAACATGTCTTACAGTCGACATGCTTATTTATAGAACAAACTATCTACTATATGAACCAGTAAAGAAAGAAGTAAAGTCAGACGGGGCCGACATTATTGTAGACCCATTTATATACGTTGTGCATAAAGTTGGCCGTTATATAGGCCACTTTTTCTGGGATGTATAAAAAATGTATAACCTATGGGGAATCCTGTATAATCTAAATTTATCAAATGAGCCGTCACAATTTGAAAAGTTATTTATTTAATGAAAAAATTACTTCACCTGGACAATATGCAGTGATTCTGTAAACCTTCCCAAACTAAAAAGCATTCAAGATTCAGTATAAATTTATATTATATTTAAAATTAGCAAAACTTTACCGGTAACACAATATTGGTATTCGATTTATTACAATAAAAGTCTCCTCGATCCTTATTAATCCTTTACCCGTTACGCCAATTACCTACAGAAATCGACTTATTATTTTTCAATATTCCCACATTTCAGTCCTTTTCCCCAAAATATTCACATATCGAATGTTTGCTTTCCCTTCCCAAACAATCTATCAGCCAACTATGTCCTCAGAGGATTAAAAACCAATATTATGATGTCTGTTTTCAATAATTACTTATGAAATAGACGATGAAGAAAGGCGAAACAAAATTGGCAAATATGTTTTTTATTACCTCAACTCTTATAGATGAGAAATATTTCACTAATCCTTTCTTCTGAAACTTTTTAGAAAAAAATATTTAAAATTCTGGGAGAGAAGAGACATTTTTGGTTTTGTACCATTTTCCCTAGAGGAAAAAAAACAAATATGATATTTAAAGAGACAGAAGAGAGACTGATGAATGAAACGTTGCTGTCAATGAACGGAAAAAACCCCAAATTTAATAGATTTCCCCAGAGTCTTTGACCAGCTAATAATAGAACAACAAGCCAAAAATCCCGCAAGTTGTTATACTGGTCAAAAGTATGTAGTGGAAGGATAGGGTGCTCTTTTACTTGTTGGCATTAAATTTGTTTTCAGCTTTCCAGTTTCTAAAGCAGTCACGTTCAATGTAACCCATATAGCTTCCAATGAGAAACATAAGTAATACCAAAGACAGACGACAGCCTTAATTTGCATTAAATAGTTCTTAATTTGAATTAATATTTACCCCTGACAGACGAGAGTTTCTGCATTTATGAACCAGTTTTTTTGTTTCAAAACTATTGTTTGTCTGTGTGTAGGAAGAAAATGTTGACATTTTTACAATATTTTTTTAGGATTACATTTTTATGAAAACGATACACGACAGACAGGACGAATTACAGCTATAATGATGATTAAACAGCGCCCAACTCTAGGGAATGCTGCATTTTGCCTTTATTTCGAATTTTTATTTTCATAAACGTAAACAAATTTGACAATAATCAATTTATTTTCTACAGCATTGCCATATTGAAATTGCTTAATTCAGTATAAATTCAGTTTGATTTTGTGCATTTACAACACATAAAAATGAGGATAATGTACAAATTAATTTGAATTAAGGCTGTTAATGCAAATTAAGGCTGTCGTCTGTCTAGGCTATAATACAGGGTTTAATATCAGTGGGGGAATGGGGTTGATGAAATTTCTATATTCATTATTATTAAAAAAATAAAATGACACCGTTCAGGATCAGCAAAGAATAGTTGTGTCCAATTTATCTCCGATTGTAGATTGTATGGAAATATAAAGATCCCGGATGTAATTTTGCAAGTTGAAAAATCTTTGCGAAACTTTTTCTATATAGTTTTAGATTTTGTCATAGCCCCAATGTAGAAATTCCGCCACATTTTTTCGTATAGTGAAGATTTCAGCTACTTATTACTTCAGCATTTCGACTTTTCCAGAATTTGTGTTCAATATATGCCTATGGGTAGTTAAAGAGTGTAAACATATTTGCAGAAAATTTTTTTACATTTGCCTATCTGAAGCTACCACATAACCCAAACATTCAACATATCTATGGCATTACAAACACATTTTATGATTCATCATCAATCATCTTGAAATGTATATTTACTTCCACAAAGAGAAATGGGATAATTTACGGGGTGTATATTTGCCAAACACACAATCCCATTAACCGAGAAAATGAAGACAAGTCTTAAAAAGACAAGTCTAATTGCTTGCTTGTGTGCTGACTGGATGTCTGCCAGCCTTCCAGTTCCCATAAACAACACAATATATTGAAAAGCAATTGCCTAGCAAAACAAGCACATGTCTTGGCTCCTGCACGCAATTGAATGCCGCATTTTTGCCAATTTTTTGGACACAGCATGATAATGGAAATATATATAAATATATATATATATATCCAAATGATTGCAAATGTGTTTTTCTCACACAAGCATTGCGAAGTCTCGTGACTATTTTTTTCAACTTTCTTATTGTTTAATTTAGAATTGTATAAAAACTACTTTTTATTGACCCCCTCTTTTGGTCTTTAATTATTCGTTAAAATGTATGCGCTACGGTTTATTGCAACCTTGGGTTAGCGCGTTTGACATTTTAACGAATAATTACATGTCACTTGTTTTGCCGCCTCCTTCAAGCATCGAGGAGGATCAATCTGTCATTCGGACAGACAACATCGCATATCGTTGCGAGCACATATCGTTGTGCCTAGAAAGGTAATATCGTTACCATCTACTCAACCTATCAATAAACCATTGAATATCACTAAGAAAACTCTTGTGTTTTTTATTTCTATTCTTTACTTTCCGGCACACGGCTTACGTACAAACCCCTACCCTACGGTCCACTGCTCGACGCATTCGGCGTACCGACTCCCATCGGCGGAGCCCCTCTGAGCTAAACATTTGGTCAATTCGAGCCAGATTGAACTATCGAATTGGATATCCTACTGGATTTTGAAACATTCATCCCAACATATTATGCAGTCCACAATTTGTCAAAGGTACGTATAGTGCAGTGTTTGTGAGCCCGCGAAGTAAATTGTCGCGACCATAACAAAACAATCGGTTTTGTTCAAAGGTCGTTTTGCAACATCGCATCACCCCTTTCGTTTTTTCGCGCCTATCGTTGGCTTCTAACTTGGATGCTTGCATTCGGCAGCATCATAACCAAAACAAAAATCAAAAATATCATTGTCGCAAAATTCTTTGACATTCTTTGTTTGTTTGGTTTCTTAAAACAACAAAACCCTCAATATTTTGTTTCGTTAATTCTCCCTTCAAATATTGTTGTTGTTGAAGAGTTACTTTCCTCCTTTCTTTTACTACATAAAACAAAAATTGCAATATTATTTCGTCTGTTTTGTTTGTCATCAATAATATTGCATATTATTGTTGTTACATTTATTTCTTTTCTCGCTGTAACAACAGAACGATTTCTTGTTGTTTGTCGCTATCAACAACAACACTGTTTGACCGTCCACCTACATCACTTCTAGCTTTGTTGTTATTCTCTGATCAGCACTTGTTGTTTGTGCTTTGTTCGATCAGTGAACTAACATAAACGAAAGAAGAATATTTTTTTTATTCTTCTTTCTGTTATGTCCGCTTAGGTCGAGTACCTGCTTACGTTGGTTATTTACTTGTGAGGGATACCTTTTTTGATTCCTCTTTCTATCGTGTCCGTTTAGGTTGATTAGCTACACTACGTTGGTCGGTAGTATAAGTTAATAAGATTGTTTGTCATAGGGTGTTTATAAATAAATATACAAATAAAATACTTTTGTGTATTTTATTATTATTTCGTTTTTTAACATTTTCAAATTGGT